>NC_079147.1:60617652-60916020 GCF_945859685.1 Eupeodes corollae | reverse complement strand
GATGTTCTTGCCAATAGTTTAAACCCAAAATCATCATATTAACATCAACATTGTAGACTTATTAAGTAAAACTAACTGAAATCTGATCAAGTCTTATACTCAAATCTCTACAACTACGACTTAGTAAATTCTCATCAATGATGGCTTTAAGCTATTAAAATGGCTTGACAAGATATCAGAGTTTTATTTGAAGTTTGAAGTGATTTATGATGCGACCTGGCAAATTACTTTGCACGATCTGTCCCAGAAAAATAAAAAAAAAACAACAACAACTTCATCACAAGTCCTGATGTCCATTATAGAAATCTGTACTTTTGTGTTTCTATTTCTTTCTTTTCTTTTTATAACGTTTTTAACCTTAAAATTGTTTATATTTGAATTATCTGTCGTGTTCACCATATTTGTTGTTGTTGTTGTTGTTTTTGTGAGATTTGGCGATACTTAAACATAAATTTATGCGTTTTGGTTGCCAATAATCGCGCGGCCATATGTCGTTAAGTATGTCGGTACTGCAGAGTGTCGCCTTATTGCGCGCTATTTTAAACCAACACAGCCTCCAAAGAGGCTCATAATTTTATCTCGCCACTTAGTGTGGAAAAAATCAAATAAATCTTCGAGAAAATTGCATAAGTTGTTGTTAAAGTTGAAGTATTTTTGTATCGTTTTGGTTTTGTTGGATTCGTGTTACTGCTGCTGTTATGCGCGGAGATCGAAGTCGCGCCACTAAGTAGGTCAGACAAGGCCGCGGCACAGCACAGCTTCGGTCGACGAGCAAATAATTTAATTTGTTTTCATCTTATTTCGCGTTTTTTACCTGGCTTATTTTTATTTTTTAACTTTTTGTATCTTAAATATTTATTTCGAGGCATTTTGGTATGAAAAATAAACGAAGTATGTATCTTTGGGAGTGAATCGAAATCGATGATGATGAATGAGTTGAGGAATTTTGGTAATTATTTGGAAGCTAAAAAATCAGTCAAGGCAATCCAAAAAAAAAAGACGTAGGAATGAAGAAAGCCACAAAATAAAAACAGATAAAGGATGACATATGCGCAATGTGGGGTTTTTAATATCTTTATATAAAATAATGAATGACATGAAGACAAAGGATGTTAATTTAATTGTTGAAAGGAATTCATTTTTTCGAACGTGTATCTGCTGTCACTTTATTAGCTGTTTTTTCTGTTTTGTCCATATGGACATGAAATTACATAAATGTTAAGCCTTTTGTTAATAACAATTATCATCAACAACTCTTTTGTCCTTTCACCAATGCGATGTGCTAAACGAATTCATATACTTTCGCTGATTTAACAGTGGACAGGCGTATAGAGTAGAGACTCTCCTTTATGATTTATTTTTTAGAAATTTTGGGTAAGTCTTTCCAAATAACTATAGAAGAGGTGCGGTTTTTCAAACTGGGATGTCTTACAATAAATTAATTTTGGTTGCCGATAAACAATGAAAGACAAGGGTTTGAATAATTTGATTTTGGCAATTATAGAAATTCTATTAAAAAAGGTTTTGTTAACATTTTTGAAGTGGCCTAATTTGTAAAATTATATCATAACTTTCTAGGCTTCAGGCTCTAACAGGGAATCTTCCGTGGCAGCCTAAAGAATTCAAAAATATGTATATATATTTATTTTTATTTTGAAATGATAGAAATAGAAATATTAGAACCATTTAACACAGGATTTTGTTTTTCTGAAACTGAAGGCAAATATTTTTGGCGTAAAATTAAACCAGTTGATTTTAAAGTTGCAAAAACTCTTAGCAAAGATAATAGCAGAAATGTTCGCCTTCCAGCATAGATCTCAAGAAATTACATATACAATTTAGGTAATAAAATTCTATTAAGATTTTGCGACTTAATTGCGATAGTAAACAGCTGGTTTAATTTAAGCGCCTATTAGTTAAAACTTGGGCTTAAACCAATCTCAAGTAGTTTATTTAATGTCCAAAACGCCTAAAAGGCAGAAAGTCGAGGTCTTACGGGTAAGACTATTTCAAGTCGTTTCTCAAAAGACTACAAAAATCCAAAAAAAAACGCGTCTTCGGCTGCCTCTGCAGTACAAATGCCACCAACTATACTTCTGTCGAAACCATATTTGAAATTACCGAGTTGTAGGCTTCAAGATGAAATGCACGTAAAGGGGTTTCTCTCCCTATTTAAATGTTAGGGAACATTTTTTTTTTTTAAATATTCTTCTCGGAAACGTGAAAAATTAGCCCTTAGCTAGTGTATAACCTTCTTTGTAGTTTTTCAATTACTTTAGTTTTTCACTTTATTTTTAAGAAGTTTTGGATGGTTAAGTGATATTTCAAAAAACATAAGGTAATTGAACTATTTAAAGTTGGATTCGTCTACTTCGTCTAAATTTTATCAAAAATTATTGGTATACAAATTAAATAAAATGCACGACTGGGTCGCACGAACTTGCTCCTGTATGCTAAGAGTATGTTTAAGAAAGTACTTATATAAGATTTTAAAATATTCCTGTAAAATAAATTTGTCTTCAAACATATAAACGCCATTTGATTTGTCTCAAAAAACTCCGCGCGATCTTTGTATATGAAAACCATAGTACTCTCATGAGCCGAAATTTTTAGGGCGACCAGATACCGAGTCGTTGGCGTTAGTATCGAAAGTGGAGAAATTCAGCGGGAGCGAGAGAAAAATATTATTCCCATTCCCATAAGCAGCCAGCAGAATAAGGGAGATAATTAATTTTCGACCCAAAAAGTCTACACAATTTCCTTCATTATATTTGAGTCTATTCTTGTATATATTTTCACATAAAGAGCTTCCATATGAAGGTTGATGAACTTGTTTTTGTTTTATTTATATCAATGCACTTTATATAAAAAACAAAACGGCTTAATATTGTATCTAATAAGGGGATGAAACAAACTTTTGCATATTTGCTTCAGCTGTTTAGGATCTTTTACCGATATTTGTTTTTATTTACAGTCATAAGTCTGCTTTTACTTGGGTAGGATCTTTGTATATGAAAAATGGTGTCTATCATGTATAAAGCTACGATGCGTTCCATATAGATTCAACTTGTTCCTTAAAAGCTTTTTTCCTTTAGATAGCTTTATTGTAATTTTATATTAGAAGAACCAGGATGGAAAATAAATAAGATACAAAAGAGGCAGACCATGAATGTTTAAATTGTAAAGCGATCGCCTATTGGTTGTGTAGTAAGGTAGCAGATAGATGTCTAAAACGAATAAAGAATAGTTCATTGGTGTGCTTAGCTTTATGCAGATAGATAGATAAGGACATGTTTATGATGATAATGAAGGAATGTTATTGGTAGCTAAAAGGTACATACTACATTCCTTCTTTACAACAAGTTTTCAGCGCTAACATGGAGTTTTTACGTTCAGTTTATTTATTTTGTTAAAGTTTAAAAAAATAACAAGCATACGTACAGGTACAAGAAATTGCTATTCATTTGTTGTTTACAGTCAGGCTCTTGTGCGCTTTGGATTTTAGTTATGAAGTGACACGTAAGCAGTAGTTGTAGAAGTTGTACGTAATACCTTTATAAGTAAGTATAATGTGTATACGTTGAAAAAGTGTTTCTAATAGAAAATACATATACTCTTTCTGGCCCGTTTCTTTAACTTTTACTAAGTATTTATTCTTTTATATAGGCGAAGGTGTGAAAGAACCTTACTCGTAAAGAATAATATTTTAAAATCACATATACAAAGTTACCAAGATATTACTTCTTGATAGACACTTTAAAATAGATTGTTGATTAAATATATCATATAAATGTGTACCAAATGCATTAATTTGGATGAAAGATATTAATGTAATTACAATTTTGTCAAAATAATGCGCTCTTTCGGGCTCATGCACAGTTAAAATAATTTAAAAAAAATATTTTAAGATTCAAAATTTTACCTGAAAAATATGTTTGTCTTCAAAAATTTAAATGCCATTTTATTTATCAAAAAACAGTTGATTTTAAAATTTTTATTTTAAAAATCGTTAGAGTGGTTTTTTTTTTTAAATTAATTTTTTATATATAAAATTTTTCAATTTTGTTCTAAAAATATTTTTGGAATGCAGTTATTTAGTTATTGTAAATATACGTCTTACATTTGAGTTTCGTAAAAAATTGTTGACCCGTTTTTGAGATATAGAATTTTGAAAAATAAAAATTCAATATTTTTTTAAAAATCCAAAAAATTAAAAATTGCATTTTTGTAAATCAATTATTGTTAAGGCAATATAGGAGCTTATTCAGAAAAAAAATTATTAAAATCAGTTCATAAGTTGCTGAGAAAATTAAAAAACAAAATAACGGTTCTATGAGCGGTACCTTTCCTGAGCAATACAAAAATATGGTTTTCTTATAGAAAGAAGCCAAGTTAAAAAATAAAATTTTAGAGAAAATTAAAAAAAAATCTATCGGTTTGTTTTTGAGAAAATTCGAATTTTTGTTTTTTGACCAAAAAAATTGTATGGGGGCCACTGTTAGTTTTGATTTTAAAAAAAAAATGAAAAAAACGCCTAACGCGAATTTGCTCAAAACCTTAACTTCCAAGTTTGAACTCAATCGACCCAATGGTTTAGGCTGTAGGAGCGTGGACAGACAGACAAAACCGACCGGACGGAATCGCGGGACCCACTTTTTTCGACTTCTCTAACATCGTAATATCATGTTTGATTAAAATCTCGAGTTCGAAATTTTGCACGAATGCAAAACTTGCCATATAGTTCCTATATGTCGCAAGTAATATAGTTCCTATATGTCGCAAGTAAAAAATGTATCGGAAACTCTAGGCACACAATTTTTTACTTAATGTCCAGTTATTAAAATGTTTTTGTTTAGGCAATAAATATAAGAATGCTTTAATTTATTGATTTTAACGCGAAAGAGGTGGTACCCGTGGCATGATGGTTAGTGCGTTGGACTGTCATGCTAGAGGTCTAGGGTTCGATCCCTGCCTATGCCATCTAAAGTCTTTTCACGGGTACTGCCTCTTGCGAGGAATTGACAATTTCTCCAAGAGTAACTATTGTCATGAAAAAGTGCTTTCTCAAAATTAGCCGTTCGGAGTCGGCATATAAACTGTAGGTCCCCTCCATTCCTGACAACATTACTCGCACACAGGAATGGTTGAGAGTTGTAAGTCACTAGGTCTTGGTTCTCAACGGACTGTCGCGCCACCCAATTTATTTATTTTTATAACGCGAAAGAGAAGGCCAATAATTAAAGTGACCATAAATATATGAGGTTCAAGAAATCTTAAATCTTAAGAAAAACACTTAGCATAGAACTAAAAACTTGAGATTTGCGGGAGCAATTCATGTATCGAAATAACTCAGCAAGGGCTATGACCTTGTAATATGGGATTTTAGTTTTTTGAATGTGAATTTTTCGTTTTTATAATCTCTGAATTTTTAATTTTGAAACAGAAAGAAATGACTGTTGCCGAAACAATGAAAAAATGTTGCAGAAAGCCTCCAGCTCTATCGAAAACTAAAAAACATATAGGTTGTCCATTAGGCAGTCAGAAAATTCAAATCTCGACCAAAAACGTTACATTTTGGGTCTCGTAATCCGTGTTAAAAACAAGACATATTGCAAAACTAAATAAAACGCCAAAGCTTTAATGTCTAATTCTTTGGCGTTAGGTAGAAAGGTCTTAAGTTAAAAAATTGCATTTCAGGTTTCTGATTTGGTGCAATGGCCTTTTTTTTGTCTTTAACAACTGCTAAGTACGGTATTAATTTAGACTTTAGACAAAAACACAAAAAACAAAGAGGGCGAGACACACTACACATCCTGTCCGTATATTTGTCTAACTTAAAAATTTGTAGGTTTTATCTTAAAAAAGTTGTTAGTTGCATTATTCATACAAATTCTAAAATTTCCAACAATTTTTTTTATAAAAAGAAATAGTTTAGTTTGAAAATCTAGTTTTTGTCAAATAGATTTTTAGTCGAAAACAAATGTTTACCAATTTTAGTAGCATTTCTTAAATTTTTACAAAATGGATGAATGAAATTAATTTAAGAGGTATCAAGAACCGAACATCAATTTTTACAAAATTTGCGAACTATTTTTGTAGATTTTATTTTTGTATGAAAAAACGGATTATCGAAAACAATATTTTATTTTGAATAAGAAAAGTTTGAAGACAATATTTTTAATTTTTGCAAAACTATTTGAGTCGAAAGTAAGTTTTTACCAACTTTTATAAATTTGCTTGTTTAGGTTTTTATTTTTTATAAAAAACTGAATATTCGATGTTGCTCCAAATTTTTCAGGATGTTGAAAATAATTTTTATTATAAGTTGAAATTAGTTGGAAATTTTTGACAAGATATTTCAGTGGAAAATCAATTTTTATCAACTTTTGTTAAATTTTTTAAGTTTCTATTTTTCGTAACAAAATTGTCAATTCGGTATTTCTCAAAATTTTACTGAATGTTGACAACAATATTTTTTAAAAGATTAAATTAATTTAAAGCCTAAATCTAAATCTTTTAAAAGATATCTGAGTCGAAAATCAATTTTTACCAAACTTTGTTATATTTTTTGTTTAAGTTTTTATTTTTTGTAAGAAAAAACTATCAATTCGGTTTTTTTAATGAGGAAAACAATAATTCTTGTAAGTTAAAATTAGTTATAAGCCATAATCTCAAACTTTTGAAAAGATATTTGAATCGATATTCAATTGTTACCAACTTTTTTAGGTTTTTTATTTTTAGAAAAAAAAAATGCCAATTAAAAAAATAGTTATTTTTCGTTGCACAAAATTGTTTTTGAGATAAAATCATATTGCTAGGTGAGAATTTTTTTTTGATTAATAATCAAAACCGTTATTTAGATTTTTTTTTCAAAAAATATATACAATTTCATTCAAATCTCTAGCGTTTTAGTTCGTTAGCCAAAATTTGCACCTTCTTTTCAAACTACTATGGTTAAAAAAAACACAAACGCAATTTCCTTGAGACCCGTTTCTGCATCTTTTTGCATTGTTATCTGTAGAAAAAAATTTATTTAAAGTCGATATCTCTTCTAGTTCTTGAGCAATAGACGACGAAAAACGTGACGAAAGTACGGACGTACGAATGAACGTACACTTGCACGTACGGACATCTTTCTAAAAATCTTTTATTTCGACTCTAGAAAGCTTGAAACGTCGAGAAATGTCATTTTCCATTTTTTCAAATCGGACCCATTACAATAACTACTTAAAAAATTAAAAATCAACTACAATTTTTGGAATTTAAAATTATTTCTTGACCAAAGTAGTTGCAAAAGAATTATAAAAGTAGTTGTCAATTTGAAAAAAATCTCTTGAAGTTCTCATTCTTTCGCGTTATGTAAAAATTTCTTAAGGCAAAAAAATTGCACTTAGATTTTGACCTTTTAACAGCCTTTTTTTTGTCTCATTCGTTTAATACGGCATTATTGTGCTCAAATTTATAACTTCCAAACCAAACAAATTCAGACTTAACTTTATAGTTTTATTTTATTAGTAAAAATTCAAAGTGTTGAAGAAATGTTTTAATACAAAGTAGGTACATATTTTGATCTATAAAGTTATTAATATTTGGCAGCAATACAATTCATCAAAAACCAAGCCCATTATTTACAACTCGCAACCAGTCCTATTTCCGAATCTGATTAGGGAAAAGGGGGACCTTCAGTTTGAATGCTGAATATGGCCGGTTTATTTAAAAATAAACTATTGAAATACTCTCAAGAGATTGGCTAATTTTTTGCAGTAAGTACCCGAAAATTTGGGGAAAATAAAAAAGACAATTTCACGAAACAGAATTATAAACTTTGAACACAATGCTGAAGTACAGAAGACTTTGAACAGTATTGAAGGTTCTCAGTATCTTTTTAGGAATTCACAAAAAAAAATCTCAAACGGAAAATGTACTTGTAAGCATAAAATGTTTTGAAGCTTAAATTTTCTATGTTACAGAATTATTCTGGTCTCCACTTTGTAAGAAATTCTGAAAACAAAATTCGTTTATAAGAATTTTTGTATAATTTAATCTTTAGGAACTCCTATTTTAAAATTGTTGACAAAAATACGTACAGATATAAACTAAAGTAAAACGGTTTAACATTTTTGTGAGTAAAATTAAATGATTTTAATTTTCCTAATATTAAATTTACTCGAACACAATTTCGGAAGTAAATATAGAGAATCTTTCTTCAATCACACATTGAGAATGTGGAACGCTTTATCAGTGTCTGTTTTTCGTTCCGTTTTTTTGTATAGAACTTTAAGATAAATGGACAATGGTGTCTTTCCTCAATCCAGAGCTTATATATTTAATGAATTAAAATATACAAAAAGTATTAAAATGATAAAAAAAACTGAATTAAATACTAAACTTTTTTTAAAGGCAGTGACTTTAAAAGAAATAGAAATAATAAAAAAAAAGACAGACAATAATTGGTTTCATCTAAGACCAATTTAACTGACTGAAGAAATTAACATTATTCAAAAGTACATATTATTTGTATATTAATTAAACTAAGAACCATATTTAAGGTTTTCCAATAAGAAGCTGCATTGTGAATAGGCCGTTGTTTAGCGAGTTGCAAATTTAAAAGTGTCAACTCTTGACATTTGACAAGTCAAAACAACATTATGAGGAAAATAAATCAGAAACATTGTCAACATCGGATTGCAATTCCTGTAACTAACTACGATAATGGTGAACATTTTTCTGACCCTGTTATTTATCGAAGTAAATGATGAGGTCCCTTCCAATGCTCCTCAGAGATGAAAGGAGTGAATGCCATACTGCCGCAAAAGTGCAAATTGATAATTAATTGGTAAGGATATACTGTTGTAACCGTAGCGGTGGAAGCCATTTTGTTAATATTGTCATAAACTACTAATGGAAGACCATCTTGCTAACAATGAAATAGACATACATACGTACATTTATTTATTGCGAAAAATACACTTTTTCAAATACCAAAATGAAACCTCTTGTCGGAAAACTCTTACTTTTAAGCATATGCTCACATAAGTAAGTGAAAAAGTCATTTGAAATTTCAATTCATTGCCAATAGCTCAAATTAAGCACATTTTCAAATGAATTTAAAATTAAGTTCGACTGAATTATACAAATTTTAAAGATAGTTTACACGTGACAATCAATTTGGCTCATAGCAGATATTCAATTTCAATCCATTTCCTTATTGTTTAAACTTACTTAACTTAACTTTTACCTAAAGTTACATACGTCACGTTACATAACACTCAACGCAACGAATTGCTATTTAAGGAATGATTAATATCTTTATAAAATTGCAGTGCAGTGGTCCATCACCATCATCCGTCAAAGCGTTTGATCGTTGTCCGTCAGAGAAGAAAAAAAAAGTGGTACAGTGTAAGTGTAAGTGAGTTTTGTACAAAATTAAATTCCCATTAAAATAAATTATTTAAATTACACTTCTGCCAGCAGCAGCAGTAGAGCAGCATCAGAGACCACAGCAGCTTTGACCTGCATTTACATTAAAAAGATTTTGTTCGTCCCTCTTTAGAGCGAGGAATGGTTGGATCTTTTGGTATGAAAATATTTTGCTCAAGTGGAAGCTGAATTGAAAATAATGATGGTGTAGGTCACTTTAATCTACACTGATGCATTGATGAGGTTTTAATAGCTCGTCAATTTTTTTAAGCTTTGGAATAACCTACCTCGTCCAAACTTCAATCATCGCGTATTGTTTGGTGATTATTTTTTTTACTCACTGTACAACAATTTGCACTTAACTGGTTGCCTTGAATCTTTTTTTTTTTGAGCAATTTAATGTTCAATCAAGTATTTTGTTCATGTGTCATATAAGAAACTAAGGAATGTAATATGTTTGCTTCGTGTGGCATAAAAGTATCTCAAGAATGCAATATGGTTCACATCGTGACTTTGACGCTAACGCTGACGCAGACGTTGACTATGCAGTTGAAGTTTGAAAGAAAACCTCAGGCGTGGTTGATGTGCGGTAAAACTTTTGATTGATGCATTTTGTGTGGTTTTTAGTGTGTAAATTATTAAAACACAAACAAAAAACTATCTAACATTTTTGGTTTAGTTTACATGAATCTAATTAATTATTAGGAGATATTTCTATTGTTTCACTAAACTGTTATCATATATCACTTAGAGTTGAGTCTTGAGAGACATCGCATCATTTACAACCATAAATAATCAATTTTTCCCATCATTAAACTTTATCTTGATAATAAATCTTTTCTTTTTAAAACGTATTTGTCCATTGTGTGATGAGGGTTTCAATCTTTTGTTCCCTTTATCAAGGCAAAATCATGCATCATTTTGTCAACATTTCAAGGTAAGAAATTACAAAAATATCTAGATCATTCAATATGCTTCTGTTTATGGTTTTATTGTTATGTATATTACTTTTATGAACTCATCGATCTAATCTATCATTTTTTATTAAACAATAATTTTGAACAAATAAAAGAACAACAAAAAAAAACAATTAGTGATTTGCATATTTTTGTATAAGCGTATTTAAAAGTGATTTCTCAATTTAAGCCGATTTGTTTCTTTTATTTTGTCTTAATGTCTCGTCAGTTGGTCGTCTGTCTGATTTATAGATGAAAAATTTCTTAATTTTAAGGTCATTCATCATAAAAGTCGTGTATAAGCCTCAGTGTTTTTTTGAAAGGTTGTTATTTATAACAATCCAAGAATTATAGCTTAATCAATGAACATATTTTTTTTGACGACGACTGTGTATTTCTAATTAATTAAAACTTAATTTAACTAATTAAAACTGCTTAGTTAAACAATGATTTATGTCATTTCCGAAATTTTGGAAAAATGGTCTCAATTTGAAACTAAAATGACATATGAAACAATAGAAACAGTAATTTGGCTTTTATTAAAAAATATAGTTTCTTCTAATTGAAACCACAAAGTTTAATTGGTATTGAAGAAATACACTATTAAAAGACAAACAGCCAATAAGAAGACTTGACAGTTTAGGAAAACATCTGTTTATAGCTTATGAGAAGAAAATTCAAATACAATTAGCAAAGACTTCCAAAAGTCTGTAATGGGTTGACCATCTACAGCCTTAATAAAAAAACAAAACTTGCCCCAAAAAGGAGATATTTAAAACTAAATAAAGAAACTTGAATAAAAACTGATAACTTCCCACTGTAGAACAAAGAACTTCAATCAAAATGCAATTGACATTAAAGTTTTGGCTGTTTGGTGTCGAGAATTTCAAAACTTCAAAGCAATATAGTTACATTCTTGGTAGTACTCTAATGTGTGTATCTTTAATATCACCAAATATTGAACAAAATATTTTGTATACTACAAAATAAGTTTAATGCCAATACCAATTTTGTTGGCATTCTATAAATAGTATAGTAGAAAATTCCCAAGAAAACGCATCGGCAGTTACCAGATTTTTGTACTTAAAAATTGGTACAACTGAAAAACATCTATCAGAATAAAAAAAAAATTCAGCAAAAAAACTAACTATAACTTATAAAATGGACAATTTTCAAAAAGAAATGGTAAGAAAACATCTGGAAATTGGGATTCTATAAAAATAGTTAATTTGACATAAAATAAAAACTTCAAAAAGGAGGTTTATTCGTAGACTAGTGCATTAACATGTGGTATTGAAGTAGGCTTGAGCTAGTACCAATTCTATATATATCTGAATCGAGTTGAAATGAGCTTGATTCGACTTGATTCGGCTCGGGGATTGGAGTCGAGTCAAAATTTGTGAAGAATACCTGTGTGGAGGAGTTAGTCTAACAGATAATGCATTATGGTCTGTTTATTTGAATGTTTGTGTACAAAAAATATAGTTTTGTTTCAATCAAATTTAAAAAAAATGCGCATGGAGTAGGTAGCATATTCTTATATGTCGCTGAACTATTCAGTTCTTCATTGTTTAACTTGAATCGAATTATCTCACATGCAATTCATAAGAAACATCGAAACAATATTTGCATTTTAGAAAGTGCTGTCATACTTAATGATTTTTAAATCTTTTTGTGCGGTAGAAACACAAAAAAGATTTATTTAATATATACTGAGATAAACCTTTGGTGGTAACATAGCAAAACTTAATTATCTTTTCTATTGTTTTCTTTTGCAAAATAAGCCCAGTTAGACCATTTTCAGTAACAAAACTAAATAATATCAAGAGTAATAGATTGATTTGTTTTACCCAATGGAAAACACATGATTCCGAATGCACAACTACACAACGAACATAGCCATCGCGATACAAATGCAATATCAATCGTACCAACACTTGAGAACGAAATCACATAAGATCCCTTCGAGACTCTTATAAATGTCAAGTTCCCTTCGAGACTCGTATACATTTCAAAAACCCATCTGTAGTAAGATTCTACTTTGACTTTTATCAGTAGTATTTGTACTGCGGATATTTTTTGGTTTATTCGTGTAAAATACTACTATACTATTGATAGATTTTCCAACAAAACACAGGTAATGACGCAAAATTTTAAATAAGGAAAATGTTTGAGCCATTTTTAACAATTTACTAAGTTTAAAAGAAATTTAAATTAAAAAAAAAGCATATTCTTACTATCTCTGACAATTTGCTTAGAAATTGAATAAGAAATTTTATAGTTAGAAAATGGAAAAGAAGGATTTAAAACTATGTAGTCACTAAGTATATTGTTACATATTTAAAAAATTGCTACTTAGTAACATTTTAGACTTTAACAAAAGGTTCTATTAAATTTTAAACAAAAATCTTTATTTTTCGATATTTTTGTCGAAAATCAATTTTTCAACTTTTTGGTTGGTTTTTTTTTTAAACTGTCAGTTTCATAAAATTTTAACACGTAACTTTTGTTTATGTAAGTGATTTCTTTTACATTTATTGATTTTAATTGAATTTAAAGAACCTTGCGGCGTCTAGAAATGTCAAAATTTTTGGACAAATCGGATTACAGAAATCAATGATAGGACTTTTAGGAAACAATTCCAAACCATTTCTAACAGGCAACAACTTCTTTCATAAGTAAGTACTCTTCCAAAATCGAAACTGTTTCGTGAAAAAAAGACCTACAATAAATGCTTTTTTCAAAATAAAGTTACTATTACTATAAAAGTGACAAAAATAAAAAAAGAGCAAAAGAATAGATCTCTAACAAAAATGATTATATCTTTAAACGATGAACATTCATAGATACCCTTTGAGTCATTATGGTGACATAAGGAAAAGACGTAGACATTTTTAAAAAATGCAAAATATCAAATATAGAATTTATAAACAAGGAATTATGAATTAATTAATAAAATTATAATCAATTACTCTTTCACCATTTCTAAAGATTCAAAAAACTGTTTCTTAATAGAGAACATTTTCTTCAAAAATTAAATTTTTAGTTATGGCAAGGGAAATGATTATAAGTCTTAAATTTACGGTAAAAACATTCAAAAACTCAACAATAATATAGGATAAACTTATTTGTCACAAATAAGTTGTAATTTTTGTATTTTATCATTTAAGTCAAATTCACTATCACCGAGCTTTCCGCCTGCGTAAGATTATTCAACTAAATTCAATTCGATTGATCAATTTCAGATTAGAATTTTCAAGATTAATTGTTGGTTTAATTTTAAAGTGGTTCCTTTAAAATATATAAATAAAAGTATCAAAATGGTTGTGATTGAAAAATGTTCTTAATGTTCTTGTATTTTTTTTGTTACAATGTCGTAAGTTTTGTTAGAATGTTAGAGTCGTTTGAGTGAGCGTCTAATAGCTCTATTTAGAAATGACTATTACATTTTTGTTGTGCAACCTTTTTAGCCATCGATTTGATTATCATCTTATGTAGATTGAATTCGTTAATTTTGATTGTCATTTATCAGAAATCACCTTACCTAACCCCTGGTTAAATCGAAGTAATGGTTTTCTGACACAAAATATAAACCTAAAACAAACTATTAAAAGTTGTTAACAACTGATTTTTGAAACAAATATCTTTGCAACAATTAAAGATATTGCCCTAAAACTAGTTTAATCTTTTAGAAAATATTTGTTTAAACATTAATTAAGAATTTTAGAAAAATTCAATGGTCCGTTTTTCTTATAAAATATAAAAATCAAGAAAAAGTATTTCAAAAAGTTGATACAAAATGATGGTTGATTCGAATTTTTCGAGAAAAGATACATATTATTGCACTTCATGGAAAATTTTGTTATTAACTTAAATTAAGTTTTTTTTTTATAAAAATCCTATTTGTCACATTTTAATAAGGATACAAAAAAGTCAAAAAATAATGCAAATATTGATAAATATTAGACCTCAACTTAAAATGTCAGAAACAAAAAAAAGATATTAAAATCATTTACTTAATCTATCATAAGAAAAATATTGTTGTTGACTTTTCGATATTTTTAGGGATTTAGATTTAGATTTTTATTTGCAAGATAAATAATATAACATTTCTAGTAAATAATTAAAAAAATAAAAGTAAATCACACAATTTGTACAATAAGTGTAGATATAAAAGTTCCTTATACGAGTAAATGTATAACATTTTCTATAATTTTTTTTTTTAAATTTCAATTTCCAATTTCTTTTATAACGAAAACTTACAAAAATAACAAACGAATTGATAAGAAATGGTTTTCAACTCAAGTATTTTGAAAACAAAGAAATATATTGACTTCAACTTTTGCATGTCACACAAAATATTGTTATTAGTAGGTATTTTGATACAATTTTAGAAACACATCTAACGGACAAGGAACGGAAGTTATCGGTGTGGGTCGCATTCTTAAATTATTAACTTCCCATAGGAAGTTATTGTTAATGGGTCCGATTTGTCAAATTGAAAATGTTGACATTTCTTGACGTTTCAAGGTCCCTAGAGTCGAAATAAAAGATTTTTAGAAAGATGTCTGTGCGTGCGTGCACGTACGTTAGTACTTCCGTACGTCCATACGTTCGCGAGGTTTTTTTCGTCACCCTTAGCTCAAGAACCAGGAGAGATATCGACTTGAAATAAATATTGAGGAAATCGCTTAATGGTTCCTCCTAAAGAGCCATTTTTGTTCACATTTTCAACATTCCAAGTAACGGTTCATTGATTTCCATACATTTTTTTTAAAAAGTTCAATATCTGGAAAACGAAACAATCCTGTTTCATTGAGAAAATTCTTACAGCTATAAATCAAAAACAGAATTCTTTGTCGTTAGGCAAAACGGACTTAAGTTTGAAGCTTTTCACAAGGACTTAGATGAACTTAAAACGTTAGTAAAAAATAAAATATGTGTATATATGTGAGCGGTTTGCTTGACTTGAGTACTTATAAAGATCAAAAAATCCATTAGAGATAAAAATCGGTATAAATCAAATTAAATTTTTTGACCCCAAAGAAATATTTTCATGTTTTTCTATGAGGAAATATGTTTAATTTAACTTTGTTCTTATTTATTTCAATTAACTTAAATTTATTTTATTTGATTATTGTTCATTATTTTAAAATTTATATAATTTAGAATTTAAATTAAATTAGTTTATTCTCTTTAATTTATTTACATGTTTTATTTAATTTTACAATTATTTTAATTATTTAATTCCATTTGATATTATTAATTCTTTTTTGTTTCAATTTAATTTATTTTATTTATGGACCTCATTTAGTTTCAGTTTATTTAACATCGTATGTATTAGTTTTTTTTTTCTTTCGATTTATTTTATAGAGTTTTATTCTTTTTATATAATTTTATTTCAACTTTATTTTAATTAAATTTGTTTTATTTTTTGTATTTAAATAGATTTCTAATATGTTTAACATTCCTATACAGAAGATTATGTGAAGATTATGAATGAATGTTATTCAAAATTGAAAAAGAAAAATAGAAGAAAGTAATAATTTCAAGTGAGAAGTTATCAGATTTTTAAATGAAGAATTTTATATTAAGCTGGCAAAACATTTTTATTTTAAGGTTCGTACTTAAGAGCTTTCTCGAATACGTATTAAATTAATGCATTTTTTGACCCAATTCCCTTGCAAAATCAAAAGACATCCTGATTATCTTCCAAGAAATCCAAACTCTCAGACATACAAATATAGTTACTATGAAAAAAACTCGCTTTGCATTTAAATTTTTATGAATTAAACCTAAAACCTTCTGTGTCATCATATCCACCAACACAAAACCCAACAAAAAAGAAGAAGACGTGCTTCACATTCTTAAAACGGTCCCAAACAAAGAGTACAAACAAAAATCAAAACCTCCGAAAACAAAAAATACTCAAAAATTCCTTTCAATCTTCCTCCACTAAAGGCTTTGTTGTCCCAAAAAAAAAATTAAAGGCAAAAAAAGTGTAAACACTACAAGAAAACAAATTTTCCCATAAGAAATTCAACACTTCTTCGTCTTCTCCTGATGATGGGCTCTCCTTTATAATAGAAACCTACTGCCGATGCAATGCAAACCTTTATGAAAATATAATAATAATCGTTTAGGTCGTCTTCTTACCTGTTAAAAATTATCTGTGTGGCTCTTTTTGAGCAGGTAATTAAATCCACAAAGGAAACTCTTCAACCTTGTTTTCGGTTTTCTTGTTAGTGATGACGATGCTGAGGATGTTGATGTTTTTGGATCTCTTTAAGATGAATCTTGTTGTAGTTGTAGTTCTAAAAAGATCACCTCTTTCTGTCTCTGCTCAAGTATCCATCATCATCCCTGATCTCATGGGAAATTAATTATTGTCTTGAAGTCGCGTCACGGCGTTGGTTGTTTTTTTGTTCTTCTTTCTATATTACGGGTTATCCTTTTATAACTCACTCCTGTTTTTCCTTCATACCTTTGTGCGTTTGTACGCCTTGAAAATGGACAAACTCACTTTAAACACTATTTCTCACTCCTCGATCAGGTAATTACACAATAATCGATCATAGTTGATCATTAAAAAAATGGGAGAGCACAATGGAATCTTAAATCTTTACAAACTCGAGAATCAAGAAAGATCAAGGCAACATTTTCGTTCGGGAAAACAAAAAAATAACTACTAAAATTGTTGAATCTCTTGTTTTGTGCACCTTAAGTGCTTCACTTAAATGGATCACGCAATCACTTCACCTAACTTTTAGGTCAGTTTGGAAAAAAATCCCTTTTTGAGAATGGCACTTCTTGAAATTCTTCGGTTTCTTTGCTTCTTTTTTATTTTCCTGACAACAATTCACACAACGAACGAAAAACCGCTGAAATCTCTGATGAGGCAATTTATTCGCCACTAATTGTCGGCAATCAAAATAATACTAATCCCATTCACATCCTGGCCCCAAATTAACGCGTACGAAAAAGAAAACCACAGTAAAAGGAGACGAATAAAACAAAAATATAAAATCAAAATCCTTTGAAAAAAATCGTAACAGAGGAGAATCACTGAGACTAAATTAAAATCCTTCCCTTAAGTCAGGAACAACTTATAAGAATTGTAATGGTTGCTTAGTTCGGTCCGCGCGGTGAACTAATCATGCGCGATGGTCAAAATGGTACTGCAGAGCGATCGACCAAGAAAACGTTACCACAGTCCCAGTCCCACGTTTAACTCATCATACGCAGCTTAGGCTGACGCTGAGCTCGGTCGCAGTCGGTGTGGAAAAATCTCAGTTTGTTAATCTGAGGCTCTGTTCTGTGCCTGAGACTGTGCCTATGCCTGTACTGTTGTCTTTAGGTTCGGTTGCATGATCGGTCTCAGGTGAGGCAGAGTAAACGATCAAACCGGAGAGAAAAGACGAAGCCAAACAAAATAAAGAACAGGTAAACGAAGCGTATAAACGCTTTGGGCCCGTCCGTCGTCGCCACCGTCCATCGAACACCGATCGTCAGTCGTCGAGGGAAAGAAGGTGAAATGAAGGAACTCCTTTCTTCAATAAGTTCGATTCGATCAGTACAGTAGCGGCCTGGAACCCACAGTTTTGTATGGTATGAGTATTATTGAACAGAAGAACGCAGCCTAAGTAAGAAACCTGTTTTTGACTGCAACTTGAGTTTTGAAGCCTCGCTCTCGTCTCAATTCGATACTCGATCGAAGGCTTGCTCTCCCTCAATATATTTATTGTTATTATTGATCAACGAAGATCGATGAACGAACGGTGCGAAGATGATGTGTAAACAAAAAACAGAAAACCCAAAACACCGAAAGAAGCCCAAAGAGAAGAATAAAATATTTATATTCCGGCTGGGCTTGAATAATTTGGAATGGAGATGGGATTAGCATCAAAACAAGAACGTCTGAAGAGCTGAGCAGTGATAAGCAGTGTTGCCAAGTTTGAGTCGGCGAGCTGCAAAGTAGGCGCTAGGATTTTACCAAACTGTTTACACTTTTACAGTACCTGAATTCTTTGATGTAGGTAGGTAAGGTAGGGTATGCATTTGACTTGGAACCAAAAATACAAAAATAGAATTTTAATGCTAAGGGAAATAAAAATCGTTTGTGACTTGATTTCTAATTTTGTTTGGGTTTTCCAATAGAAATCATCAATCACGAGAAAACAATATATTTTCTTTTTTTTGACACATGTTAGAGCTAATCGGTGATCTAAATAAGGCATGAGGTTTGGAGTCTTTTTGAATAGTAAAATAAAACGTTTAAGGCAGGCCACACAATAATTAAAAAGACAAAATGTGAAGGGATAATATTTTAACATGAGAATTAGCGGTTTTCAAAAACTTGATAAATAAAACAGTAGAATAACGCTGAAGCTTGTTGAATTTCTGTTTTTTTTTTCTTTGTTTATAGTTGCAGCCTTTAAAAGCTATGCATGAATAATATTCAAAAACTTAAAAGACCGAATTTCTCGTCAAACATTTTTCAATACGTGTTAATTTTTTATAGGAACTACATAAATGACAACTTTTGCATTCGTAAAAAATACGAACTCGATATTTTAGTCCAACATGACATTAAGATGGTGGAGAAAGTAAAAAAGTGGGTCCCCCGATTCTGTCTATCTATTCTTGCCTCTACAGTTCTACACCCCAACACATTAGGTCGATTGACTTAAAATTTTAAAATTAAGGTTTAAAGCCAATTTGCGTCGTTTTTAAAACTTTTCTTAGACTAAAAATAACAGTAACTCTCAAACGATTTTTTTGGTCAAAAATCGAAAATTCTAATTTTCTAAAAAAACAAACCGATATTTCTTTTTTTTTTAATTTTCGTTAAAACAGTTAATAATTTTGTCATACATCAATATAAGAAAAATATTTTTGAATTGCTCCAGAAGGGCAGGAACCAATTCGACAAATTGGAACTATTAAAAAAAAATCGAACTAATGATTTTTTATAAATCAAAATAACTGAAAGAAAGAGGCTGGGATGCGACCCACACTGATAACTTCCCATCCCGTCTGTCGATTTGTCTTGCTTAAAAGTTTGTCTATATGTAGTCGTATCAATTTTTACCAAATTTGCGTACTTTTTTTGTAGATTTTATTTTTTTGTGAAAAAAAGGATTGTTGGATTTTTATATAAAAATTACTGAATATCGAAAACAATATTTTCTGTGAAATAAAATAAGTTTCAAGCCAATATTTTTGAGTTTTGAAAAGCTATTTGAGTCGAAAGTAAGTTTTTACGAAGTTTTAGTGTTGTTTTTTTTTGTAGAGTTTTATTTTTTGTAAAAAAAACTGTCAATTCGATTTTTTTCAAACTTTAACTAAATGTTGACAACAATATTTTTTGAAAGATGAAAGTAAATTAAAGCCAATATCTGAAAGATTTGAAAAGATATTTGAGTCGAAAATCAATTTTTACCAACTGTTATGCATTTTGTTTAGGTTTTAATTTGTTTGTAAACAAACTGTCAATTCGATTTTTTTACCATTTTTCAGAATGTTGAAAACAGTATTTCTTATAAGATAAAATAAGTTTGAAGCCCAAATTTCAACTTTTTGAAAAGATAATATTTGAATCGATATTCAATTTTTACCAACTTTGAGTAATGTTTTTTTAGATTTTTATTTTTTATAAAACAAAATTGTCAATACGATTTTTCTCAAAATTGTATCAGATTTCAAAAACATTATTCTTTATTGCAAAAAATTGTTTTGTAGATGAAATAATATTTTAGTCGTAAGGTTTTAGAGGTGACACATTTTTTTTCAGTTTTTTTGATTTATAAAAAAACCGTTAAATGGATTTTATTTCAAAAAATATATTTCTTTTATATCACGTTACAAAGTTTTATATAAAATTTAATTCAAGTCTCTTGCGTTTTTGGTTCATGAGATATTTAGGGTTAACCAAAATGTTCAACTTTTTTTCAAACTGCTATGGTAAAAAAAGCACCTACCAAATTTTCTTGAGAGCACTTTCTGCATCTTTCTGCCTTATTATCTGTATAACGAAATTTATTTGAAATCGATATCTCTTCTGGTTCTTGAGCTATGGAAGACGAAATAAACGTCGCGAACGTACGTAGACACGCACGCACAGACATCTTTCCAAAAATCTTTTATTTCGACTCTAGGGACCTTGAAATGTCGAGAAATGTCAAAATTTCCAATTTGACAAATCGGACCCATTACAATAACTTCATATGGGAAGTTAATAAATAAATAAAGAAAGAGAGAAACAAATAAGGAAATAAATAAATAAATAAGTTACAAATATAAAGCTTAAAGCATTTTTTTTAAGTTTTTATTTTTACATTTTTTTTCCAGTTTCGTGTTTTTTTTATTTTTTTTTTGTGCCAAATTTGAGATAAGGTCGTTTTCCGATAGTCTGCAAGATGCATTATATCGCTCAAACAAATAACTTATTCTAAATGAAACTTTTTCAATTTTGGCAAGTAAGTGGAGATCTTCCGTAGAATCATTTTTAGTATTTTATTTTGGGTTCTTTGTAATCAAAATAAATGGCTATTAGCACATTTACCCCAAACAGGTGACCCATATAGCATGATACTTTGAAAGATAACCTTAAAAATGATGAGCTTATTTTCAACACTGAGTTTTGATTTCCTGTTAATAAACGGATATAGAATTTTTATAGCTAAGTTTACTTTATTGATTGCTTCTTGTATATGAACCCCAAAAGTAAGTGGTTTGTCTAGGTGTACTCCTAAATATTTAGTACTCGGTTTCCATTCTGTTGGAATACCATTAATTTGAAGCATATTGGTGGGTAAAAAACAAGCTTTTCTTTTTCTAATGAAAAAGACAGCTTGAGTTTTCCCAGCATTTATTTTAATTTTCCAATCATTAAAGTACGTTTGCAGAATATTGCAAGTTGGTTTCGATGTTAAAACCAACTGAATCTGATGAATACAAACACGTATCGTCTGCAAAAATAGCTGATTTACAGTTTGTTAACTACTATGGTGACTGCTACCACGAAAACCAACAGAGCTTATTTGGATGCGGATTCGTCATTGGAGCCAGACTTAGGCAAGAAGTCTTGAGCTTTAGATGCATCAATGAGCGCCTCATGACCATACGCATCAAGGCTAAATTCGGCAACATTAGCCTGATATGCGCGCACGCCCCCACAGAAGAGAAAGACGACAACACCAAAGATATGTTCTTCGAGCTCTTAGACAAAACATATGAGCAGTGCCCTAGATACGATATTAAAATAGTCCTGGACGATTTTAATGCCAAGCTAGGAAGGGAAGACACCTTTGGTGGAATAATCGGGAAACACAGCCTGCACGACAACACTTCCGATAATGGATTCAGGCTCATAGATTTTGCTGCGGGGCGAAACGTCATGGTAGCCAGTACGCGTTTTCCACACCTCAACATACACAAAGGAACTTGGACTTCTCCAGATCAATCTACCGTCAACCAGATTGACCATATTGCGATCGACGCCAGACACGCTTCCAGCATTATGGATGTACGAACTTTCCGAGGAGGTAACATCGACTCGGACCACAACCTCGTTGTAACCAAGGTAGCACTTCGGATTTCCAGACCCAAGGCAAAACAGGGAGGTGCTGGGAGAAGATACAACGTCGAACGGCTACAATCGCCAGAGATCGCCAAATCCTTTTCCGACCGAGTGACAAGTAACCTCTCTCGAAGTTCTCTGCCGCCAACACAATGTATCGAAAACCAGTTGCAACATTGCCAAGATGCAATCAGAGAAGCCGCCTCTGATGTGCTGGGTTTCAAACAGCCACCAACAAGGAACCCCTGGTTTGATGAGGAATGTCGGCAGCCAAATGCAGCCAAACAACAGGCACGCAAAGCTGCGCTGCTTAAAAGGACGAGAGCTGCTCGTGAGCTCTATGAGCAGAAGAGGCGAGAAAGTTCGAAAGTTTTATGAACAGGTGAAACGAAATTCACAGGTACATAAACCTAGAACCGAAGGCTGCAAAGACGAAAGTGGAAACATCATAGTGGAACCGCAGTCAATGCTGAGGATATGGAAGGACCACTTCTGCAGACTGTATAACGGTGACGAAGAACTGAATCCCGCTGTCAGGCAGGATGACCCATTCGATATAGACGACGAAAGCCAACAATCCCGTCCTCCCGACTTAGACGAAGTTAAGATTGCCATATCTAAGTTGAAGTCTAATATAGCCGCTGGAGCAGATGGCTTGAATGCCGAGCTCTTTAAAGCAGCTCTAGATAAGTTGGTTAGGAGCATGCACCAACTTATCTGTAAGATATGGTCGGAAGAAAACATGCCCGATGAATGGAACCTCAGTATTGTTTGCCCGATCCTGAAAAAAGGAGACCCTCTAAACTGCACCAACTATAGAGGAATAAGTCTACTTAACATCGCCTATAAAATCTTCTCTGCCATAATATGTGAACGTCTAAAGCCCATCGTCAACAACCTGATAGGTCCTTATCAGTGTGGTTTTAGACCAGGAAAGTCCACAGTTGATCAAATATTCACATTACGGCAGATCCTGGAAAAAACTCAAGAGCACCAAATCGACACCCACCATTTTTTCATCGATTTCAAGGCCGCATATGACAGCATCTACAGGGACGAGCTGTATAGAGCCATTTCTAGTTTTGGCATCCCTGCCAAACTCGTCCGTTTGTGCAGGATGACCATGGAGAATTCACGCTGCTCCATAAAGGTTGGAAACAACTTAACAGAACCTTTTGATGTCAAAAAAGGTTTTAGACAAGGTGATGCGCTGTCATGCGATTTTTTTAACATCGTGCTTGAAAGTATAGTGCAGAGCTCACACGTCAACACTAGAGGCACTATCTTTCAAAAGTCTGTCCAATTACTGGCATATGCTGATGACATTGACATAATCGGAAGAACTCAGCGTAATGTCAATGGGGCTTTTGTGAGTATTGAGGCAGAGGCGGCAAAAATGGGTTTAACGGTTAATGAGGGCAAAACAAAGTACATGCTGTCGTCTAGAAAGGACATACAACACCGACGTTTTGGTCAAAACGTCACAATCGACAGACGTACCTTTGAGGTAGTCAAGGACTTCGTCTACCTAGGCTCCGCTGTAAACGCAAAAAAACAACACCAGCGCTGAGATCAAACGCAGAATAACTCTTGCTAACCGCTGTTTCTTTGGACTAAGAAAGCAATTGAGTAGTAATGTCCTCTCTCGAGGGACCAAAGTGTTGCTATATAAGACCCTTATCATCCCCGTCCTGCTATACGGTGCAGAAGCATGGACCATGACAAAAGCGGATGAAAGCACCTTGGGTCGCTTCGAGAGAAAAGTTCTTCGTGTGATCTATGGTCCCGTATGCATCGAAGGGGAGTGGAGGAGAAGATGGAACGACGAACTGTACGGGCTGTACAGCGACGTAGACTTAGCAAGAAGAGTAAAAGTCCAACGACTAAGATGGCTGGGTCACGTAGAGCGCTTGGAAACCAATGCTCCGGCCCGGAAAGTCTTCGAATCCGCACCCACAGGACAGCGCAGTAGAGGAAGACCGCGGATCAGGTGGCGCGCACAAGTGGAAGGTGACCTCACCCAACTTGGAGCGCGAAACTGGAGACATCTAGCTAGGGACCGAGCTGACTCTAGCTTTTCGAAGTACATCTTTGGCTTAGTATTTTAAACAGTTTTAAGTACTAAACGATTCTATTCACATAAAAATAATGCCTAACTTTTCCCAAAAAAAACACGTCTTGTTAAAGTTAAGTTAGTTTAATGCTATTATTATTTTTAAGTATAAGTTTCATATTCTTCAGATTTATAACACTCAAATTTAAAAAAAATCAAGAATGTTAAAATCATATGCATCGATTTCTTTATCATTTCCAAACTATAAACAACACATTAATAAATGCAATCTCGTATTTTGTTTGAAGCTCACAATTAGCGCTGTAGACAGTAAATAAATCACTTAGTATATAAGCATATACTCTACCCGATTACCAAACAAGCCACAATCTTTGCTAAGGTCTATACCTCAACTCAACTAAAAAGACAATTCCCCTTTTTGAAAGAAAGAAACCAAAGAACAAAAAGATCCAAAAACAATGCAACCTATTCAACTAATCCTTTTAACGTTTAATTATCAAAATATTACGAGTCGTTCCAGCATCACCGTGAGCCGCAGAGACTTGGACTGCAAACGTCTGCGATAATTGCCGTCACACATTCAATACTGAAGGCTGCGGCTAACCGAAGTTGTAGGTAGAAAGACGTACCTACTATCCACAGTTCCACAGTGAAGTCGGTCTTTTAACATATTTGTATATATTTTTCTCAGTTTTTTATCTCGATAATTGATTACAGGTAGCCAGTGCCAGTCATGGAAGGCCGCCACCATTGGACTTCGTCGCCATTACCACACCACCACAGTTTTCTTCGTCCTTCGTCTGGGCTTGGGAGATTCAGACCAAGACCGAGAGATGAATGAGGAAAAGGGCTACTCACAGCGTCTGGTTTCTGAATCTTGGATTCAGATTTAGATTCAAATGAATTGGATTACAGATCGAATTCCTTAATTCAGGTATAATTAACAATATTTCAACATTAATTCGAAGCATTTAAGGGATTTATAATCCTTTCAGCTGATAAAAGACTCAGATGTTGTGCGTTGTTCCGAGGACCATGCATAAAGGTTCGAGATTTGACCGCCAGCTAAATGGGTTGAGTTATTGATGTCGACGGTTATGGGATGTATGAGCAAGGTAATATGAGCTGAAGAGCTATGTTTCAGCTCGCCGTGGGCCATTGGGTTATTATTTGCAGAAATTAAAAGAGATTGATGCTCTTGGGTAAGATATACCTACAATAAGCATCCACATGCAAGTAGTTGGTAATACAAGATACTTTACTCGTTAAATTGGATTCTTAATGTGGTGTTCAGTCTATACCTTAAGGACTAAAAGGTTAATAATATGAAAAGATTATGGAAGTTAAAAATGATTATGTATATTAATGTTTCTAATAAATCACAGACCAAAAAAACATTCTTATTTGTTAAAAATAATGTGCGCGTTTAAGTTCTTGTCTGCAAAGTGTTTTGTTTATTTCTTTGTGCATTGTTCAGGCATGTTAAAATAAAATGAATATTTAATTATCCATTGAATTAAAAACATGTTAAGAAAAAAAATCGTTTAACAATTTTTTAAATATTTATCAAAAACGTAGGAACCATTTTTTTTTTTAAAAGGATGAACATGAAACCGTCCAAACTATGAGGATTAAAAAAATGTATTAACATTTTAAGAATTTATTTTAAATATCATAAACTTATATGTAGGTGATATGAAATCATTACTTTACTAAAATGTGTAGATGATATAGTCGTTTAAAATTAGCAAAATCATCTTTTTAAACTGAAATACTCACTTAACAATTTATTACTTTGCTTTTGAAATGTTCGCTAAGTGAACTAATTATGAAAATATAGGGTTTTGAACTGGCGTAGGTAGATTTTGGCGCAATGTGGCGGCCATTTTGTTTTGGTGACAACTGTCAAATCTTTTGTTTATTATTCAGTTCTTCATCCAAATCATCATAAAAAGTAATACTATTGAACAGCAAGTTCAATTGGTAATACTTTATTATCAAAATAAGTGGTAGCCCTTCATAACGTATTGGTTGCCAAATCAGAAACGACCAGTTCAGTAACTAATAAGCCAAAACACGAACGTTCAAGGAATGCAAGATCGGCCCAAAAACTTTGCCACGGTCAAGGTCAATGAAAGTGTACAGCAGAACCCGAGGCAGTCTATTCCAAACCGTGCACAAGAACTCGGCCATTCGCAGACTCCAACTTGGCGAATTTTGCGTTGGGACTTGGGCCTACATCCGTGCAAGATCCAACGGGCCTAGGAGCTCAAAATTCATGAGCATAGACAACGCCGTTCGCTGACTTGGCATTGAATCGTTTGGAATAGGACCCCAATTTTGTCCGAAAAATCGTCTTTAGTGACGAGGCCCATTTTTGGATGAATGGCTGTGTTAATAAGCAAAATTACTGAATATGGGATGACACCAAGACACGCGAGTTTCACCAGGTGATAATGCATCCTTAAAAAGCTACCCTTTGGTGTGGATTTTGGGACGGGCGGCGTTGTTGGTCCGTATTTTTTTGAAAACGACGTAAGTGATAACTAATTTCTTATGGCCCAAATTGAACCATATGGACCTAGACGACACGTGGTTGCTACGGACAGCGCTACGTGCCACACAGCAAACGCTACGACATCTACACACAACATCTACCCGTCCTTATTGAAAAACCCTATATTTGAATGCCGGTTATTGGTCCATTTATGTAACGGGTTTTCAATTAAGGGCAGATCTATTTTAATATTGAATAAAGCAAGTTGTGTCTGTGACAACAGTAAGCTCTAATCACAGGAAACAGTAACTTATCCAAATAAGGTCACGGTTTGGTGGTTTAAAAGCTTATTGATATCGGAGATATCGTGAATGTTGCGTAGATTGGTGTTGTGCCAAATCCGAATAATTCGATTATTTACGTACCCATTCATCCAGAAATGGGCCTCACCTTTGAAGATAATTTTTCGAATTAAATTGGGATCAACTTCTCACTGCTCTAAAATCTAATTCGTTTTTTTTTGAACATGACGATTTGTCTTTAGTGACTTATTAAATGAAAATTTCTGTACAGAAAATAAAAGGAATAACATATGGCCGCTAGGAGCTGTCAAAATAAAAATAAATAAATACAAACAAAAACATCCTGGGATACGACCTATACAAAAAAGTTAATATTCCACTCATTTAGTAAGATACGGTACCCAACGGTCGGCTGGCATAACATTATGAACAAAATAAATTGAACGCTTCTTGGGCCGTGGTACCGTGGCATGATGGTTAGTGCGTTGGACTGTCATGCAAGGGGTCTTGGGTTCAATCCCTGCCTGTGCCACCTTAATTTAAAAAAACTAATTTTCGCGGGTACTGCCTCTTGCGAGGAATTGACAAATCCTTCAAGAGTAATTCTTGTCATGAAAAAAGTGCTTTCTCAAACTAGCCGTTCGGATTTGGCATAAAATTGTAGGTCCCCTCCATTCCTGACAACATTACTCGCACACAGGAATGGTTGAGAGTTGTAAGTCACTAGGCCCTAGTACACAACGGACTGTTGCGCCACCCCATTTGATTTGCTTCTTGGGCTTGCAGTCCAAGCTATCACCTCCGTTTAATTTAAACGGTTTGTGTCGATGATTATCAACTTTTATTGGGCTTAATTGTACGAGCTATTTGAAAGCAATTCGTGGTCATGTAACGTGGAATTAATTTAAACTGGTTTGAACAGTTAAGTTTACTGTTTGATTTTGAAATTAGAACCACATGACCAAAAATTACGACTTTTACAATGTCCCAATGGTAGTAAACATTTCTTGTCATTTGTAAGAAATGTGAGAAACACTTCGTCATCTCGGTTTATAAGCTTGTTTTTTATGACATACCGTTTGTAAGCTGCATTGATAAAACCAATTTGCTTGGAGCATAGTTTACTATTAATTCGATGATACTTTAAGTAAAATGCCTCCGCCTGTAATTGAAAGCGTACACGATTCTATCGGGTAAATCTTCTTCGCACTCATACAGTTGCTAAAAATTACTTAAAGATATTGACATATACTAATCTGCTGGCCAAGATTGTACTACCGCTATTGTTCTTAGAAGGTGGTATTCAACGCTGCCAAAACCACTGCTTAAGAAGTTCCCTCTATTTTATTCTAAAGGCATTCCGAATGGATCCTTTAGAACGAACGCTTCTTAATGAGAAGTAGTAACGGTTTAACTCACCAAACAGTGGAACAAATCATTGTAAAATAATTTTATAGAGTGTAGCATCTCTGTCTCCCTTACTAAAAATGCAAGCATATGGCATTGATACACCTCTTCTTTACATTTCGGAACGTTTGATTCAAATTGTTTTGAACGGGTTCAAATGTTATATTCACAAAATAGATTCTGGTGTGCCCCAGGGCTTCCTTCTATCTACGACTATCATCCTTATTTTTATAAATGATCACTTGCCTGAGACTTATAACCCACTAAACTGTTTTGCTGATGACAGTGCCCTCAGCTTTTCATATTTATTTTCAGATTCTCATTCTTGTTCTTCGGATTTGGACTACCAACGATAGACTATGGTAAGCTCATTACAATCTGGTTTTGACGATGTTGTTCAATGGGGAATACAAATTCTTGCACAATTTAATGCTTCGAAAACTCAATGCTGTCTACTGTCACAAGCAAACCCTCCCCCAAAGCCACTATCCATGGGTGGTGCTTCCATCAAGTAAACTGATTTGAACCACTTGTTGAAGAGTGATCACAAATTTTAACGTTATTTGTATAAACAGTACTCTAGCGAAAAAGTCAGTTGCATTCCTTCCCTCATATAATTAAACCGTAATACTCGTACTTCTAGGAATGATCATCAGTTTACCCTTGAGCCCAGTTTTACTCGATTTTCGCCTTTTTGCATCTGTTAGAAAATCCCCCTAACATAATGCATAAATCCTGAAGACCCCTTATTACAAAGGAAACAAAAACTACACTAAATATGATTTACAAATTTAATGGTTCAAGAAGCAACATTTCTGATATTAGGCGGTCTGTGAAATTGTCATCACACAACAAAACAATGACCTTGTAAAAAGATTGTATTAACACGGAATTGGCAGTTATTGTAATTGGTCCGGTATTTAAATTGAAAATGTTGACATTTCTCAACGTTTGACGTTTCCAGCATATTTGTTTCCTTACCATCACAGCTATCTTGTCCTTTGAGCTTAGATCCTACTTTTTTATTTATGGATCAACCATACGCAGATGAACCTGGTTTTGGTTTTAGTTCAGTAGACAGTACTTTTGTTGTAGAAAGTGTACGTTCTATAAAGTCTAATGCCATTGGACTGGATGAAGTTCACCCTACATTTTTGAAAATGATTCTGCCGATTGTTCTGCCTTATCTTACTTTTATGTTCAATACAATTCTGATGACAGGTGTCTATCCACGCCTATGGAAGTTGGCTAAGGTTGTACCTTTTCCCAAAGATGCAAAAGCTAAAGAATTTAGGCCTGTATCTATCTTACCATTCTTGTCGAAAGTGTTTGAAAGGATTTTACAAAAACAAATCAGCTTTCATCTTGCGGCAAACTCGCTGCTCACACCACTACAATCTGGTTTTCGTGAAAAGCACAGTTGTATCAAGGCAAGCTTTGGATAAGGATGAGGTTACGTTTCTAGTGTTGCTTGATTTTTCTAAGGCTTTCGACACTGTCAATCACGTTAAATTGTGTAACAAACTTATGCAAAACTTTAATTTTTCAGCAGGTGCTACAAGGCTTATCTATTCTTATTTGAGTAATCGAATGCAAGCTGTGCAAATTGGGGATAGTTTATCTGATTTTCTACCTAACGTTTCCGGTGTCCCTCAGGGTTCTATACTCGGTCCTCTGTTGTTCTCAATCTATGTCAATGAACTGCCATCAATTATCAAGAACTGTTCGGTCCATATGTATGCGGATGACGTCCAATTATACATGAGCTGTCCCCTTGGGCTCATTGAGCATGCAGCTTTTTGTGTAAATGAAGACCTAGAGAAAATTGAAAAGTGGTCTCAATTAAATGGTCTCCTCTTAAATCCAAAAAAATCTAAATGCTTAGTAATATCAAGGAAAAGTCTTGATCTCAACTATTTTCCTTCGATTGTATTGAGCAATGGTTCAATTGAATATGTGGAAAGTGCGAAAAATCTCGGCGTTACTTTCAATCGCAATTTGACCTGGGATAACCATATTAATGCACTTGTGGGCAAGGTATTTGGTGTACTACGTACCCTATGGGTTACACATTCTTTTACACCTGTTCAAACACGTTTATTACTTGTAAAAACTTTAATAATGCCAATATTGATGTATGGTTGTGAAATTTATTGTAATTGTAATTATGTTAGCAAACGGAAGCTCAATGTTGCGTTTAATAGTGCAGTACGTTATGTTTATGGCCTACGAAGATATGACAGATTGTCTAGCTTTGCTAGTAGGGTGCTGTCTATGCCTTTTGAAAGTTATTTGAAGTTTCGTACATTAATTTTTCTCTCTAATATATTAATAACGCACCAACCCCAATACTGTTTTCATAGAATTAGAACTGCAACCTCCCATCGATCTCATCAATTGGTTCATCCTCGATGTTCATTCTTAACATGTGAGCGTCAATTTTTTGTAAACTCCGTCCGTCTTTGGAACTCTTTACCACGTCGTATAAAAGATATACAAAATACAGCAAGATTTAAAAGGAATCTAAAGGAATACTATTCAGGAAATTTGTGAATTTTATGATTTCTACTGAAATTTAATATCTGATTGGTTTCTCTTTTTTTTTTCTAAATGATATGTATTAATTTATTGTTATATTTTCTTTTTTTTTTTTTTGCTCTCCTTGTAAAAATTAGCTTGTAACTAAATTATAAGATATTGTATCTTACTGTTATAAAGCATTCACGAAATAAAAATAAAATAAAAATAAATAAAAAATAAGGGCCAGAAAACATCGAAAGGGTAAGGGTGGCGATTTTGAAATCCCCTAGGCGATCTGCACACAAACATGCGGCTGCTTTAGGGATTTCCAGTCGCACAGTGAGACGAATTCTTCATGAGGAACTTAATTTAAACCCATACAAATTGGCAGTGGTACAACAACTTAATGTGCGATAAAATGCATGGGAAGCCTTCCTCAAAAACCGTCCTCAGGACGCCCTTGCTTTCTTTAGTTACGAGGCACATTTCCATATTTCAGGATGTGTGAACAAACAAAACATGCAATATTGGAGCCTCACTAACCCGGGAGAACTTTATGAGCAGCCTGTGCATACAGAACGTGTACAATATCCAGAATCGCCATTATTGGCCCATAGTTCTTTGAAGAGAACGAAAGAGCAGTTACGATAAATTCTGAAGTTATGTCAGCACGATTGTGGATTTTTTTCTGCCAATCTTGAAAAAATTAATGCAGAGAAAGTGTGGTTTCAACAGGATGCGCCACAGCTCACACTGCAAGAAGGTAAATGAATATGTTGTGTGGACACTTTCCCGAACGGCTCATCTCTCTTAGAGGCGATCTTCAGTGGCCAGCACTATCGCCAGATTTAGCCCCATGCGATTTTTTCCTGTGGGTCTACCTTGGAATCCCTAAGAATCTACAAGAAGGCACTAAGGAAATCCAAGCGATCTTCTTGGCGATCCTTCTGTGGAACTATAGAAGAAACTTCTGAAGCCTCTAGGTTACGGAAAATTCTTTCAACTAATCCAGCTATGCCAAAAATCCAGCTGCTTGAAAAATACAGACCGCTCCTGGACAAATTCAAATAATGAATCGCTGAACTTACTATCGGACACTCACTTTCCTGGTAGTTCTCTTACCGAAACTTGCAACATTTTTATACGTTCCAGTTCAAATACAACATATCCACAAGGTCTGATCGCAAGGGATAAGCTACAATGGGCTCTCAACAGCTCCAAACCATTTAAAGCTGCAGGACCATATGGAATCATACCAGCCGAATTACAAAAGACTTCTGATATAATTGCACCAATCCTTGAGGCAATTTTTACCAGCTGTCTTTGCCTGGTCTATGTTCCCTCGGCATGGAGAGAAGTTAAAGTTGTTTTTATACCTAAAGCAGGTAAATGCTCCCAAGTCAATCCTAAAGATCTACGAACTATAAGTCTATCATCATTCCTTCTTAAGACCTTGGAAAGATTGATTGATTTCCATTTAAGGGCACGTATCGATACAAGACTTCTGTCTTCGTCTCAACATGCCTACTGTAAAGGTAAATCGGTGGAAACAGCGTTACACACTTTAGTACGCACCATCGAATATTCCCCCTATCATATAGAGTTCACTCTGGTTGCTTTCCTTGACATCGAAGGTGCCTTTAACAACATGGACCAATCTGCAATCACATCTGCACTGACATCTCTAAATGTAGAGAATTCGCTTCGGGAGTTAATTCATTTAATGCTTACTAGCAGAATAATCAACTCAAAACTGGGCAACTCTTCTAGCAGACGATTCGTTAGTAGAGGGACACCGCAAGGTGGTGTTTTATCCCCTCTCCTCTGGAACCTAGTGGTGAATGAAATCCTAAATGGTCTGGATGCGGAGGATTTCAGAGTGATAGCCTATGTGGACGACGTTGCTATAGCAGTTTCAGGAAAGCATCTAAATATCCTAAAAGAAGTCTTACAAAATGCCTTAGACAGACTAATACTTTGGGCTGATCGGTGTGGACTGGGTGTTAACCCACACAAAACCGATTTGGTCTTATTTTCGAGGAGATACAAAATTCCATTTGTCAACCCTCCTTATAGTAAAGGAATCCAATTAAAATTCTCAGACGAGGCCAAATACCTAGGTCTTGTCTTAGACAAAAAACTAAATTGGAAACGCAACGTACAGGAACGAGTCAAAAAAGCTACTGTAGCTATCTTTTCTTGCAAAAAAGCTATTGGCAATAAATGGGGTTTACAACCCAGAATCACACATTGGCTATACACATCGGTAATCAGAACGATTTTAACGTACGGTGTAGCAGAATGGTGGACTGCTTTAGAGAAAGGTATAAACAGGGAAAAGTTAAATAAAGTCCAACGTTCAGCCTGCCTATGTATAAGCCGATCGCTTCGCACGACCCCGTCTTCGGCACTGGACACCTTGCTCTACCTTACACTAAACTACCTTACAGCAAACAAATAGCTGCAAGCTATTCGCGTCAATGCTTCGTCGCAGTGGACTAACAACAACATTGGCCACTCCGTAATTCTAAGGTACTTAAAATCAATTCCAAAGCACACAGACTACAACATCTCCCAACTTCCAGATTTCTATACCTACCAGATCTTTTTGGGAGGATAGGACATTCTTGGAGGATGAGTCAATCCATTTTTACACAGAAGGGTCAAAAACAAAAGAAGGGGTTGGTGGAGGTGTTTACTCTGAACGACTGAAATTAAGCCTCTCATTCCGCCTTCCCAATCATTGTAGCGTATTCCAGGCGGAACTTTTGGCGATAAAAGAAGTCTTGTCTTGGCTCAAAGAAAACGTGATATCAACATCTGATATCCGTATTTTCTCTGATAGCCAGGCCGCTTTCAAATCATGATTTTTAAAATCTATTTGCAGAATTTGGAGTTCTATTCATGTTAAAATACCAAAACAACAGCCACAAAATGGCCGCCAGTGAACATAGTGTTTAAAAATTAATGTTTCACACTGCCTAAAAACATCCTTTAAATTCGTTTTCATTCCTTGAACTTGCTTAAAGTCTTAAATTTTATATACTTTACTTGAATCTTAAGGAATTTTCCAATTGCAACCACACGAGAGTTTTGGATATCGCAAAAGATATTTATCACTGATATTTCGTAACCCCTAAAAAAAAAAAAAAAAATTGGGTGGCGCGACAGTCCGTTGAGAACCAAGGCCTTGTGACTTACAACTCTCAACCATTCCTGTGTGCGAGTAATGTTGTCAGGAATGGAGGGGACCTACAGTTTATATGCCGACTCCGAACGGCTAATCTTGAGAAAGCACTTTTTCATGACAAGAGTTACACTTGGAGAATTTGTCAATTCCTCGCAAGAGGCAGTACCCGTGAAAAGACTAGATGGCATAGGCAGGGATCGAACCCAAGACCTCTGGCATGACAGTCCAACGCACTAACCATTATGCCACGGGTACCACATTTCGTAACCCTTATTTCGCTGAAATCCATGAACAGCTTTAATTCTACTGCAAAGCATTTGATAAGAAAATGATGAAACAATCTTATTTTTCTTTTTCAATTGAAAGCATTACAACATTCCAAAGTCACTCCAACTAATTACATATTTATTTAGCTCCCAGACGGACTCACAGCTATCACTTAACATAACTCCAAAGACATCGTGTTCTTTTTCTGTATAAGTTCAGCATTAATGAATTTAGGCTTATTAAGTGGGCTATCTTGACAATAATAACAAACATAAAAATAAACTCACACATATTTTTCAAAGCCTTAGTACAGAAAGATCTACATAAACCAAATCCATGCTGCAAGAATATTAATAATCAAAACACGAACCTGTCAATTGCGGGACAAAACTCACCTAAGAGGAATGGAATACAAATATATAGAAAAATCAAAGAGGAACGAACTGCTAAATGATAAAATGCCCCAAAACAAGAAATCAAATATACGCAAAGAGTATATCAATGTACCTAACCTACCTAGGTTGCGGATAAGAGTGGCAAAAGAAGAATAAAAGCTTCAGGCAGCAGCGCATATAAGAGGTAAGAGCTGCTCCAACAGCTTCATGTAGCTTATAGCCAAAGAGCCACATATGATAGAGGTACGTTCATCGCACCATCAGCCTCGAACAGCCTTGAACGGCATTGAGAAGTTGTTGTCTTGCATATATCTGTGGACATACAAATGTATACAACTTATTTTTTAACGAATCAACCCGGACCCGTATACAGCTTAGTTCCATTGCTCAGAGCTCACATCAGAGTCAAGTCAACAAGAAGCCCCAGCCAGAGTTCTATGGCCGTCAAGATCGACTTTACGTTAGGTAGCCGTAGCCATAGCCGCAGCAGCAGTTCGTTTTCGTTTATTATTTCGGTCTCGAACTCGAAACGAAAGCCCGGTGGCACGAAGCCAGATTAGAGCGAAATCAGACGACGACGGACGACCACGACAACGACGACGACGGACACAAACGATGACGGTGATAGTTGCTTTTTACATACAAATATATATTTTTTGATACAAACTGTAACTGCGGGCTTGAGATAATAATTAATCATTCTTTGCCAGAGTGAGTGCGTTTTGCATTGGCAAATGGTCCATGCAAAGTGAATGTTTGATTGCAAAAGTTACCACTGTTAAAGTTGCCAGTTGGAGTTTGCAGGATTTAAAGTTGCCTGCCTTAGCTATTATTTGATTGAAAGTCTTTTTCGAAAGTCAAAAACCACTACACTATATAGCACAAAAATATTGTTGCTATATATTATGTCTATTTATATAAAAATGTAGGAGTCCCTCTTTCTAAAAAGTTGAAGTCACCTACCTACAGCGCACTTTAATAGATGCGGATGGAGGAAGAAGTAATCGGTTATATCATCGGAATCTCTTGATACCTCTCTCAATAAAACACAAACAAGAAAAACCTCAGAAATAAAAACAAAAGTGAATGCATTTGTCATGATTTTGCGGGCTTGAGGTGAAGAATTTTATGGGTCTTTTATTTTTTTAGCTTTCCTATTCAATTTCTACTTTGAGTGCGCTTTTAAAATAATTTAATTAAAATGTCTTTTTACTTCCAGCTTCGATAAGCGAAGAGAGTCTAAGGAGCGTTTATAATTGAAAGCGTGAGGACTTCATTAAGAGAAATGATTTTTTCTGGATTTCCTCTTGATGTAAAATACCAGGTTTGATGGGACATTAAAAAACTACTTTCGACAAATATAAAAATAGAAATTATGCAGATGCAATTAGATAAAGAGATGCTAGGTTGATTTTGAAAAGGATGGATACATTAATTTGGTTAACTTGGTTTGATAAAACAGCTTGTGATTTATTGTCGATTGGAACTTTTGATAAACAAAAATTGAAAAACTGTCTTCAAAAATAAAAATAAGGACCTTGTTAAGTTTAATTGGTTTATTTCAATTTCACAAGTGGTGTTGTTAAATTAATGTCGGATTTTATCAAATTAAAATTAAACACATTTGTGAGCAAATTTTTGTCTTCTTTTTTGTAATCTTAGAAAATCTAAGATAAAATGACTTTACGTGATTTTAAATATTTGTTTTTTATCCAACAAAACATATTTTTATTCATTACAATGGTCCTCAAAATCTAGTTTTGCTTCTCCCATTTTCCAAAGATATTTGAGTCAAAAATCAATTTTTACGAGCTTTGAGTAACTTTTTTTAAATTTTTATTTTTTATAAAAAAAAAAAATGTCAATTTGATTTTTCTCAAAATTTTGCAAGATGTTAGAAACGTTTTTCTTTGTTGCACACAATTGTTTTAAAGGTAAAATAATTTTTTGTTCGTAAAATTTTCAAGGTAACAAATATTTTTTTTAAATTTTTTTTTATTTATAAAAAAACTGTTGGTTGAAGTTTTTTTTAAAAACATATTTGTTTGGTATCAAGTTACAATATAAAATATAAAATTTAATTCAAGTCTCTAGGTAGATAGAAATGGTGATCTCAAGGCAACCTAGCCTGAGATCCAATTAGCGCTGTAGTGCGCCGTTTTGGTACCAAAAACTCGTTTAAACTTTGATTAAAAAGGATAGATTTATAGAAAAGCTTCATAGCGATTATGTTAGAGCCATTTTGTCGCATTGAGAAAAAAGTTTAGGTCTCTAATCATTGTCTCAGATAGCTCATCAAGTTCTTGAAAGAATGCTTTTCCAAAGCATATCCTTCTGGTGTTTGCCAAAGCAGGACATATGCAGAGGAAATGGATTATTTCACTTTCACTTTGCTCACACTTTCACTTTGCTCACTACAACTACGGTAAAACGTGTTGTAGGAGATACCCAACTTCTCCGCATGAACTCCTATAGGCCAATGTCCGGTACAAACCGCAATAATCCTGGCTATGTCTTGCCTTGGCCTGCATAGAAGATCGTTTGTATGGGTTTTGTTATAGGTGGGCCATATCTTCCTAGATATAATGCAGTTGGGTAAATTGCTCCACCTTCAATTTGATTCAGTTTGATAAATAGAAAAGATTTTACTCTTCATAGCGCCAAGAGGAATGTTAACCATTTCCGCAAGTGAGCTATGAAGGGCCGATCCTTGCCTGGCTAGCTCGTCAGCCCGTTCATTTCCCACGATACCACTATAGCCCGAAACCCAGATCAGGGTTACACCGAGGTTAATATTCAGGCTCGAAAACTCATTGCGACATTGCTGGACCAATTTAGGTCACAAGGATGTGGCCGAGTTAATGGCTTTGACAGCTGAATGACTGTTTGTAAAGATAGCCGCATTTCGGTTTTGGTTTGGGCTTTGTTTAAGTCTCCTTATTGCCAGCAGTTCAGCCTGAGAAACGCTAGCAAAGTCAGGAAGCCTAAAGGATTTAGCTTCATTTAGGGACTCAGAAAAAATCCCAAAACCAACTCCGCACTCCATCTTTGAGCCGTCAGTAAAGATGGTTTTGTCGAAACCCATCGACACGATGTCATCCTCCCAATCTTCTCTGGATGGGAAAATAACCTTAAAACCCTCACTAAGGCTCAAAGTAGTCAGTGTCTACCGAGATAATATCTGAGGGAATTAATTTTGTTGTGTAGCTGTGACCATAAGGTTTTGACAACCAGCTATTTGATTCCTTCAGCCTAATAGCGCTGCAGGAAACTATGTATTTAATAAAAAGGTCGATTGGTAGAAGATCCAAAATAACGTGGTGCCCACGCAAGCTGTTCTCTGAACCTTCTTTAGCTTATTAATATTAAGAGCAGGCCACCACACAATCGAACCATATGTAAAGATTGGGCGTACTACGGCTGTGTACGTCCATAAAATCATCTTTGACTGAAGTCCTCACTTTCTGCCGAAAGTTTTGCCGCAGGCGTAGGAGGCAACACAGGCCTTCTTAACCCGTACTAAAATTTTAAGTTTCCAGTTTAGCTTAGGGCCGAGTATAACTCCCAAATATTTAGCACTGGAAGACAATGATAGGATTTGACCGTTGAGTCGAGGTAGCGCGAAGGGCGGGACTTTAGTTTTGGTGGTAAAGAGCAACAATTCAGTTTAACTTTGGTTAACTCCTAGTCCACAACTTGTGGCCCAGCTGCTAACTTTCTTTAAAGCTGTCTCCGTGATTTCACTAATCACAGAGGTACACTTTTCTGACACCAATAGCACCAAATCATCCGCATAGGCTACCGCCTTCACTCCAATCTCTCTAATTTAACGAGAATTGTATCCATGACCAGAAGCCATAGAAGGGGCGATAGAAAACCACCCTGGGGTGTTCCCCTACTCACGTGTGTTGTTGCGATTGTATTGCCTAGAGTGGCTCGAATCTTCCTACCACTGAGCATGGAAGTAATCCATTCTCGAATGAAGTCTTCTACACCGAACTTAACGAGCGATTCTTCTATGGATTCTGTAAGGACGTTGTTAAAAGTACCTTCTATGTCTAGGAAGGTGGCAAGAGTAAATTCTTTATAATGGATTGTTTGTTCTACAGTACTCACTACCTCATGGAGGGCAGTCTCAGTAGATTTGCCCTTAAGATAAGCATGCTGAGAGCTTTCGAGAGGTCGTCCAACTAGGATTTCTCTAATATGGTAATCAAGAATGCGCTCCAAGGTTTTAAGCACAAACGATGTTAAGCTTATTGGTCTGAAATCCTTCGCGGATTCGTGAACTCGGGATAAAAACTACTTTGACCTGTCTTCACGACATGGGCACATGTTTGAGAAGGAGAAATCCTTTGAAAATTTGTTCCAGCCAAGGAACTGCCACATCATGCAACTTTTGAAGCATAAGGAAGGAGTTATCACTCTTCCAACGCGGAAAGTGCGTTTTCATCAGTAGCTCAAGAGATTCGGCTGGAGAGGCTGTCCAGGTTCCATCAGGCTTTTTTAGAAATGAAGGATTACAATGATCTTCAAGTCCTTAGAGTCATTGGTTTTTGAGATATTTAGGTTTAATCAAAATGTTCACCTTTTTTTTAAACTGCAATTTGTTTGAGAGATGTTCTGCATCTTTCTGCCTTATTATCTTATAACAAAATTTATTTGAAGGCAATATCTCTTCTAGTTCTTGATCTGTGAACGACGAAAAAACTTTGCGAACGAACGGACGTACGTTGTACACACGCACGCTCAGACAGCTTTTTAAAAATCTTTTATTTCGACTCTAGGGACCTTGGAACGTACAGAAATGTCAAAATAACCCATTTCAATACATTCCTGTTTGAAGCTTATAAGAAAGATTGGTTAGTTGAAAATTTGAAAAAGAACGACAAAAAAAATAGGAAAATGGAAAACCTTACTTAGCTTTTCAATCGCTAAAGTTGAGAATAATAGCAGATCTACGCGGTTTATCAATTTTGCGGGTTCGAAAGTAAACTTAAATAAAATCAATAATAAGCAAGCAAAAGTCGGTTGTTATATGACCATAACGCACCCAATTAACGATGACAGTCCTTCCATCGTGCGTCGTTTTTGGAGAAGTAAGGTCCAATCACACCTCGGACAAAAGAGCGCAATAAACAGTTGAGGATGTTATGGCGTCTTTTCAATTAATTGAGAATTCTTGGAACCAAAAATGCGACAATTTTGTTTATTTATGTAGTCACCGAGTATAAAATTTGGTTAAACGCCCCTTTCAACGTATCTACACGTTGTGAATGGTCGGTTGATTTTAGTTGTTATATAAGCTTGACTTTATATGGATGTAGGTATAGATCCAAATGCAAAATACATAATTTGCCGTAAGACAGTCCTAATTGCTGAGAACGACGAGGATCGATACATTCGGGTCTTCGGCAACACTTTCACTTACTGAAGTGATATTTTCAGTTTTACGAGTGAAATGACAGGCCTTCCAATATATGTAACCAGTCCAGCCACTTCAAATTCCAATTGTAAACCATAAAACCGATTATGTAAACCATAAACTCCTCTGAAAGGACGATATGTAGCTGTGGCAGAATCACCATTTGTTTAGTAGGGCTCAAAAATTTGTATGCGCTGTGCGATAGTTAAGCGATCCATTTCGTAAATCTCAGACTTTCAACTGGAAAAAATTGGTTTAACAACTTAGTTTGACAGATGTTGAATTTCAGCCCTATACTTTTTAAACCGCAAAATGGATAACTCTTTACTTTTGACTGTGTTGAAAAGAAAAGTGTTCGTTCCAAAAAGAAACATTTTCAAGATATTAAAACATTAAACCGGAGTCTAATGCGTTACAAGGGAAATATTGGGATCAGTTAAAAATCCTAAAAAAATTGTTTACACCATCCCAATTGACCTTTTTGTATTGCGGAACTTTTTTCCGAGGAGCTCTTTATTTAAGACGAGAAATTTGCAGATATAATACAATGGTCAGATGTTACTAGAAGTGTAAATATAATACGGTTAGAGATGAGAAGCAAGTAACGGTATTTTATGCTCGGCAATTAAAGTTTGATAACAGAGTAGGCTCATTGACAAGCTGAGTAAAGTGGTAAAACTAGCAAAGACCGTAGTAAACTTTTTTTCGGGCAGACGGCAATGCCACGCCCATAACTTTTTATTTACTAAAATTTTAATTGTAAATTTTGTAAACTTTATTGTTGAAAAAAAAAATCTAGTCTAATCTTAAAAAAAGTACAAAATCCAAGAATAATATTGTCGGCATTGAAATCGCCTGTAACTACTTTTTTCCAAATTTGGTTTTCCATAGAGAAAACAACACTGAATGCTGGGATTTGCTTAGGTCAAATAAAATCGAAAAAAGAAAGAGTTTTGTTAGTTTAATTATTGCAGGTCGTTAATGCTGTTTTGTCCATTTCCTCAAATGAGCTTTTCCAATTCATGTGTCGATGGTTACTTTCTGCTAGAGGTCTGGGTTCCATACCTTCTCCTGAAGCTTAAAATTGTAATTTAATGGTGATTGTTGAAAGTAATTGTGAAATGTGCTTCTTTAAAGAAATAACTCGCTGGTAACAAATTAAAGACACTTGAAAATTTTGTATGGCAAATCAAAAGAAAAGTCTCGAGATGTAGAACAAAAGCCACCTAGAGACCTACATCTTTTGATATTACTTGAATGTTTTTCCAGTGCATCTCAGTCATTAGGCACGGTCAAGTCTATAAATAAATGTAAATCTAACTAAAGGTTAGTTTGGTTTCTTCTTAGTTTTCTTATAGTTACTCAAAAAAATTAACAAGTAGCTGATGACCAAAAGTAAAGCATGCATATTTCTGTATATTCCGTGAATTTATCTTTTTCGCGAATGCGCGTTAAGTTGCTTTCGCTTATCTGCAAAAAGTATTATTGAATATAGTACAAAGAAAAACATCAAGAAAAGTCCATTAGCAGAAGCTGTATAAGTCATGATAACTAGAAGCCCTTCATTTACTTTGCTAAAACAAATATACAACATAAAGCTACTACTCCTGTTTCGCATTCATAAAGGTAACAACATCGTGCGTCGCATCTCTCCGTCATTGTGCCATGTTTAAACTAAAAAAAAACATATAGATATTCCACAGACATAATATTTGTGGTTCGAAATTATACGTATACCTTTTAAACTCACTCGTCCACCTCTTATGGTCTGGTCTTACATACTTACTCTAGTGAGAACTTGACTTTTAATTAATTTCCGATTGGTTGTGTGTACAAATGTACGTGATTTAGATTGGGTTTTCTGGTCTTGTGTGCCATAAGTAAATACATTTCTGAAATGCCGACAGAACGAGATTAGAAATAGACATTGCAAGTTGGTAATTTTAAGTTGAGGATAGGTTTAGGTAGACAGAAGTCAGGTAGAAGGTACTTATACAAAAACCATCATGGTATGTGCGTTGAAGTGATTATTTATTTTTCTTCTTTTTTTTAAATTTAAATATAAACATTTTTGAGTTAAATAAACACAGAGATACAAAAATAAAACAGATTCTGGTATTTGAAGGCCGCAATGGTTTTGACTTCGGAATGATAATGATTGTTTTTATTTGTTTCGCACTTAATTGGAATGGTGGAAAATAAACAAGAAACGAAAAATAAAGTGGTCATTATGTGTAGGTTCGAATCGAATATGCAGTGTGCCAGATGGAACATCAGATATGTTATTGTCTGCATAAACGATAATATTTGTTCAAGATTTCTTAATAAAAATTAACCTAACTGGATTTATTATTTCTAATGCACAAACAGTTCTTCATAGACTTATACAATACATTTTATAACGACAACACCAATTGAAATAATATGACAATAGAAAAAATATCACGTTCGTGCATCAACTCTTTTGTTTTGAGTTACAGTTTTAAATAGGTTTTTCTAATGCAACTGAAAAAGATAAGTGATTGCAAAATGAACCACTACTTTACAAATTCAAGGTTGACAACTTAGAATTAGGATTTAAAATATTAATTTAATGGAGAAAAAAGTTGGTAAAAGGTTATGAATTACATTATTAAAGCAGTATTTTGTAAATATTTCTATTTGTTTACACTTTTGATTTACAAATTGAATTACTTTTAAAGGCCAAAGACGTCTTTTGATTTATTGAAACACAATTAATTAAAAAAAAACTGCTATTTGTTGTCTCTCTATGCATAAATATAATGGATGGCATAGAAAAACAATTTTTGACTGTCATACTTGGGTTTAATCTCTACCAGTGCCACCTAATTTGTGTTTCATGGAAACTGATGCCTCATACGAGGCATCTTTCTTCTCAGATCAACAGTTCATATTTGGCATGCAAATTTTAGGTCTCCTTTATCTCTGAAATGACAAGCACAAGGGAATGTTTGAGAGTTGTAAGTCAATAGGTGGCTCCATGCCTCTAAAAGTAATGACACACATGTCACTCATTCAGAAAAAGACATTCCTGTTTAATAAGCTTTTGCCATGTAAACTTTTTATTATCAAAAGTTAATTCAATTTAAGTTTAAATAAATATAACCTATTTTAAAAACGAAAACATTATATTTTATGTTTGTAATTTTATACTGTTTTTTAATTACAAACATAAAATAACACACTAAAATCATATTTATGACATTTAAAATAGGTCCGAAAGGTGTGTCTTTGGGCAATCATACTTATGAGAATATATTTTACTAATCTCAAATAGAAACATGTTAAGAAGATCTTATTTTCTTTTGAATAAAAGGTTCGAAAAGGAATAAAATTCAGTCTTTCTGGATTCGGGTACGTAGAAGTGCCTTAAAACGAATGGTTGTAGTTTTAATGCTTTGCAAATGTCTTGACTTACATCTTTTTCCTACACCTTTCAACGATTCTGTCAGAACTTTGAAACAGTGCAAAACTTCTATGCGTTTGACTTTGGCAATGAAAATACCTGGACTAGGGTGAATGTTTTCAAACTTGGGCACGGGTGCAGGGAGACATAGTTGTTGTTATTTATCATATAAATTTACGAAATGAAAAACTCACAGTTTTTTAGATAGATAGATAGTTTATTGATTTTGTTTAAATTTTACAATGGTTTGTTACCGCACATTTTACAATATAGTGTTTATAAGTTTTATAAATTATCAATAAGGTTTATATAATTTTGACCAGAAGAAAAAACAATAAAAACCTCCATTTAATGTAAGAATAATGTTTTAGAACGGAAACGAAAAAAACCAAATCGAACTTTATAATTACAATTATTTATTAAATTACTAATTAACGATGTCTTCTTAAGAAAGGTTAAAGCACTAATGATGAAAAAAGCATTTTTACAAAATTTACAGAACGTAATATTTGTATGTAATAATTTGGAATACATTAATTATGATTTTAACATAGGGTAATTTTACAAATGTTCAGCAAAAGAGTTTTTTTTTGTTAAGTTAGATAATTCAAATTTAATAAGTTATGTTTTAATATTTAAAATTTAAGTAAATCAAATTTGAATAGAGATTTTTAAGTGGTCATTCTCAAACAAATATAATAAAATCATAAAGCCAATGACTAGTAAGGGTATGAAGTGTAACAGGTGGAGATCTAAAGTGGAATGATGCCAGGGTAGATAAAGCATCATTTTAAAGCTTTATTTTGATCTTTTTTATATGAGTTTTAGATGCGCTTTTCCATACTGGACAAACGTACAAAATAATTGCCTGAAATATAACCTTACAAACTATCGCTTTATTCTCGACTGAAAGTAAAGACTTCCTATTAATAAAAGGGAACAGCAGTTTGGTTGCTATCTTGACGTTTTTAAGTGATTGTGAAATATGGTGATTAAATGTTAATTTAGAATCAAGCAAAATACCGAGATATTTCACTTGATTGTCCCAAGAAACCGCTCTACCTAAAATTTGCAAATTATTACTTGGGAGATAACAAGCTTTTCTTTTTCTCGTGAAAAAGATGGCTTGTAACTTGTCAGCGTTAAGTTTGATTTTCCATCGATTGTAATATTGGTATAATATTTTCATCGCATTATTTAAGTTCGTCTCAATGTTGAGACCAAACGTATGTGAAGAAAGTATTGCAGTATCGTCAGCAGTTTTTGTTATAAATTAAGGAATATTTAAAAATCTTTGCTAGCTTTGATATTTTATGAAAAAAATAAATAACTTTCCGAATAATTTCTAAAGGTCATAACACCATATTGTTTCTGTAAAATTCTGAAAGAGTGTAGTAGAAACCTGGACCATCAGCCAGTGACCTCCTCTTCTTGCATTTTGGGAAAGAAAATTTAACAGGTTTTACCAAAGTGTACGAAAGGATTCCACACCAACGAACTGTGCGACGGTTGGTCTACATATTGGCCTAATAATATCGTCAAAGGAATAAAGACGATACCCATACCCAACAATAAGTGCAGGAAAGTCACGTCAGCTTAACTTAGTATGGCCGAGTGCCCATCATATAGTATAAACGATAGAAAATCACTCCAAGAATAACTTTCATTTCAATTATAGGCTTGGCTACCGACTTTCTTCAACACGACATAAGTAGTTTTTAATCAACCAAAAATCGAGCCCGTGTAGGTACTCGGTAATGCGAGAAGTTCCACACGATTTTATAGAAAATCTTGACTCACTCACTGAGCTACTGGGAGATCGCATGCGATGAAGGATACCTAGCTTCTCGGTCGCACACCCCAATCTTATAAAAAAAAGACCTACATATTAAAGTACTTTTTTACGATAGTTTTTCTTTAAGTTTTGTTGAGTTGAAGATTCTATTCTAGGTTGAGGAAGGACTATGATAGCTGTGTGGAAGTCGAAAAGCTAAGTATAGTGTTTTCTTTTTTTCTAAGAATATTGCTTTTTTTTTGTCCTACCTTTGTCTCTATTTCGTCGTTTGAACTTCTACTCAAAGTATTAAATTTTTGATATTACGGGACGCGTTTACCGATTATGATTTTTTTCTTGTCGACAAATTTTTCTTAGAGTGATTTCTTTTATCGGTTTTATAATAATATTCAAAGTTTTTTTTTCTTTTTGTTTGCCATACATCTATCGAGATTTGACCTTCTGTCAATCTCAAAATCTCTATTTGTAATTTTGCTGTCATAAAAGATCCTGGTTTTTAATCCCGGCGTCGGCCAAGGTTTTCCTGGCAATAAAACATAATTTTCCTTCTGGAAAACAAAACCTTTCTTTTATTTCGTAACTTGATTTAAAGACTAATTGCAGTTTCTTTAACTGTTAGTATTTTGGTATAGAGACAAAATTGGCAAGTATTCTCTTCCTTGATAATTTGCTATTTATTGGGTTCCAAAAACTTTGCCGGTAACCCGTTAAATTTTAACCAATATTTTAATATAATATAATTTTTGATACAACATGTTAGAAATTCGATAGGAAATTAAATATTATTTTAAATAGTTACCTAATTGTTTTTAAAGATGATATTATACATTAATGACCTTCACGCTTACCCACACGTATGCGGCATCTGATCAAAAATGTGTTCATTTTTGACAAGGGTTGAAGCCTTAATTAATGTCATTATGGACAGTCAAATTCCTGGTTTTCATTTTGTATACCTCCTGCTTGACATAACACCCCATACAAAAATAAGTCTGGTGCAGTTAGGTCAAGTGACCTTGCGGCTAGCGAAAAGTGGAGTTCCTGGAAAAAATGGTTTTTGGGAATTTTCGTTGGAGCTCCACCATAACATGTCTGGATAAATATGAAGTTGAACGAAAACTCATTCAACATCTTTTAATAACGCTTGCCATTAACATTTACTGTTGCATCGTTATCTTCAACGAAGTATGGACCGACAATACGCTTTGATGAAACTGCTCACCGCACAGTTACTCATTGTGGGTGTAGTTCCGTCTCATGGAGAATTTTTGGATTTGATGCACTCCAAATAAGGAAATTTTGCTTGTTTACATTGCCGTTTATATCAAAATGGGTCTTATCGGATATGAATAAGCAATAAGCAAAGTGCTGTCCTCTTCTGCCATTGCAATTATATTTCGAGAAAATTCCGAGCGAACTGAAAATTCCTGAGGGTTTAACTTGCTTATAGTTAAGACTTTGTACGGAAACAAATTTAAGTCATCTTAAAGTATCTGCTGTAACATTAGCAGATGCCTTCTTCAATTTGCCCCGACAAGTTTCAGATCTTGGCCAACTTGGGATCTCAATGGAACGCTTTTCGTGCGATGCTTCCAGCGTTAGCAAACGTGTTCACCACTCTCATAAATGTGCATCTACTGAGGATAGTACAGCCAAACACCCACATAAATTCCATTTCGACGGAAATGACGGACCCAAGCATAAAAAATAAAAATAAGCCGATTACTCAATCAAAAATAAGGCTGGGATGCGACCCACACTGATAGCTTCTCATACCGTCTGTCGATTTGTCTTGCTTAAAAGTTTTGTAGGTTTTCGTTTAATTGAAGGTGGCTTAAGCAAAGCCCAGAATTCACTATTTTTTTTACCGGAGTATAAATTTGGAAAATCGTAATTATAGGCGATTTCAATGCTGACAAGTTTTTTTCCTGGATTCGCTTTTCTAGCAGACAACTCCCAAGGGAATGTGCAATTGTGTTTAACGGCCTTTAGTGAGCTTAACCACCTTCCTCAGCTGGTTAATACTCGGGTAAGAATTTTCTTGACTTGATTTTTAACTCTAACCCTACACAATCAGTTTTTTGACTCATCAGACCATAGGTTATTTCTAGAATTTGTTCGCGTTTAATGAAGAGCTCCTAAGAGAAACATTTCGCAATACGAAAAAAGCCCAGTGGAAACGTCTACCTACATACTATTTCATTTATTTTTAACTGATCACATGATTATTTGGGAACAAACTGTAATCTTGGAAAGAATTAAAAGTATCAGAACTCAGGACAAGTGTTGGTAAGATTTGGACTACAAAGTCATAAAGAGAAGAAGGTAAGATTTCTGGTGTTATAGGGTTAAGCCATTTAAGAAAACAAGGTGAATTTTTCTCCTTAACGTTTTCAATAAATTGCACTAATTTAGCTTTTTTCCAAGGTCATGAAAATAGGTGAACTGGCAAATTTTTATTTCATTTTATCGAATAGTAAAACAAATACCAGTATTGTAATGGTAAATACAAATGCTTAGGACTATCGTACTAGAAGCCTTGGGTTCAATTCCACATATTCAGCCTCTTGTGAAAATCGACAAATCCTTCAACTGTAATAATTCTTTTCAGGAAAATTTCTCAAATTAGGCATTCAGATTCCATATATTCCGAGGTCCCCTCCATCGCTCACATTACTCTCAAACAGGAATGATTGGGAGTTATAAGTCTTAGCTGGTTCCCTACTACCACCATTTAATATATTTACATCTATTTTTAAAATAATACTTTTTTGATGTCTTATAATAGCATCTTACAAAGTATCTTGCTCTCAAGGTACACCCTTAGGATCGACGAATATCTCTTTTATCGGATAAAACTCTATAAGAGTTTTAAAAAACCAGTCTCATCTCTAAACTGATTTTCCAAAAACCTAATTAAGACGTTTGGGCAGTATTCAAAGAAGATTGTGTGACAGTAACATTAGTATCGCATTTATCTCACTTAAACATCGTCGTGACATTTTTTTGCTTAAACTTGCTCAATGTTATTTAAATGGACTATTCTCAAGTTTGTAAGCCAGCTGCTACCTTTTCCTTAAACAGTTCTACCGTAATACTTGCGTTTTTTAAAAAAAAACCTTTAGTTTACCTTTAAGAAAAATTTCAGTCGTACTGTGAAGTACAGAGATTCATTCTTTAGCAGTACTTAACGAATGTGAAATGCTTTACAACGCACTGTCTTTTCAGGTCGCTGAAATATGACATTTCATTTTCTCAGAATGATTCTCTATATGTCCATTAGCCATGTGTCGACTATTTTAAAAACTTTAGAATTGTTACTAGTTGAGCATAAATACTAAAAGATTTAAAAATTTAGCATCTACTTTTGATGTTTGATGACACAATTTTAACCGCGTTCTAATCAAAAGCTTTCAATATCTTATTACGAATTATTTACGAGTGTTGAAAATATATTCTAACAAATTCATTGACCTCGCATGTTGACAGCTTGATAAAAATATTATATAAATTAAAAACCTTCATCATTATAATTATTTTGAAACTATTAATTTTATTAAAAAGAAAAAAAATTATTCCATATAATCACATATTCAAATCGCCACAGCTCTAGATTGCCAGTGGGTTATTTTGGTTCTTCCTTAAAGAAGTCTTAATTGATAAGGTGTCAAGCGGCAAGTTCAAACCATTAATTCACTAAGAAATAAACGACAACGAAAAAGAAACGAACTTAAAATAAAACTAATGACATAACTTCAAAGTTCTTCACTTGGTTGGAATCTTGAGAATAATACATGTCTGGAAATCACTGTGACTCCTAGCACTATTTTAATGATGATGCAAGATTTTTATATTTTCACAACCGGAATTAACGAGATGATGCAGACGACTATTCTATTATGAAGGGTGTTTTTCTGTGTACGATAAAAGGAAACATAATTTTTTCGTAGAGGAATTTCAATTGGTATCATTCAAAAATCATGCTGGGAAAGGAGTTGAAGAAATTGATAAATGTTGGGAACATACTGAAATGAAATCCTACATTGAAAATATTTTAATTCAAATTTAAAAGTATACACTGCAAATAAATAAACACCCTTTAAGACAGAGCCCTCCTGTTGCGTCATTTACCCAGTCTCATTTCTAATACAGACTTAATCTTCTAAGGTGGAAATGCTGTGTCCCTTCTTTGTCTTCGGTCTTCAGTGTTTCGGTCATGATTGCTCCATTTTCTAAAATGAAAATCATTTCCATTAACTTGTTTACTCTTTTGTTCTAAAAGATACATCGTGTTTCTAATTTAAATCACACCACGAAATGTCTCCTCTATATAATATTATGCCCCACAGTGGCACCTGTTGTTTTAGACTTAATTAAATTCGATTTTTATTTAAATAAAACAGCTTTTTTAGTTACATCACGCATTCGTTTTGGAATCCCAGAAGAGGAAAGTCCAATTGCATTGAGGACAAATGGAGAATAAATAAAAAATGTCCATCGGACTGTGGGACAACCACAGTTGGAGAAATTAATTAAATTGATTAAGGCATTTCTAGCAGACTTCGGAAACAACAACAACGACGATAGTAATGTTGATGATGGTGATGACGATGACGATGAAGATGAAGAAGTGTCGGAATGTTTATGGTACCTTGGCTGTCAGAGATGTCAAATCCACATTAAGATATAGACCGACATCTCAATGATCGTGAGAAGTTGCGCTGTCTTTGCTGGTAGGTAGATAGTTTTGCCGCTTCTGTGTCTACCTTAGCTACAGTTATTTATAGGAATACGAGTATGTAATACAATAAATCAAAAATAAGAAAGAAACGGTATGAACGTCAGAAAATATCGATTCGGCCTAGTTTTTTGTTTGTTTTCATTTTTGTATCTTAAAAGCTTAACATTAAGATACTTTTTCCACTTTTGTTTGGCAAGAGTTACAAAATGCTACCGCCACTACTGCTACCGTTAAAACTACCTTAAGTTGCGGCGGCGCGGCGGTGTTGTTGTTTTTTTTTCTATATTCGTTTATATCGAGCAGATGCAGTTTGTTGCACGATCTTGCCAATTTATAGCCGAACAGTCACCCTAAGTAAGGATGATGATGATGTTGTTTGGTGATCCTAAACAGAAGAGTAAAATGTTCAAAGAGTTCCTCACTACGTTACGGACTCGTGTACCTATTGGCGGCGGAGGTAGTTGGATGGATACATAGTAGAAGCGGTATTCCATCGGTCACATGCAAGAATTGTGTTATTGTGCGCTGCCATCGCTTCCATTGCCGCTGCTTCTACCGCTGCCACGGTACACTTGGGCCAATTTGTTGCGTGCGCACATGGTCTTATTGCTTATAAGTTTAAGTTGAGTATGGGCACATGTGTATAGTAAGTAGATACGTACGAACAACTATAGCTGATGCTACAACATTACTTGAAACCGTTTCTGCTCCTGTCCTGTGTCTGTTTCTGGAGATTCGAATAGCAGAAGGTCTTGAAATGATGTAACTATAGCTACCGCATCACATGTCTTACATACAGTGCTGTGAAAAAAGTGTTGTTTTAAAGAAAATCCTTCAGACTAAATATGTAAACAGACTGCACATGAATTGGTGTTTTGATTTAAACAGCCGATGAGGTGCCGTATTTAAGCAACTAGCGAATTTTGTATAATTCTCCAAAAGTAAAAAAAAAAGAAGTTGGACATTTCTATATTTTCTTTGTTTTCATATAGAGCCCAGTCAAAGTTGGTAAAATAAGGATTTGACAACTCGTCTAATTAGAGAACGTACGTCGCTTCCAATGGTTCATCTTCCTTAATTCTAGAGTCAGTTTTATCTTGTATGGTGTTGACTAAGATATTTCCACAACATTCTTGAGAACACCGTGGATTTGTCTTATTTGTATTGTTTTCTATGGAAGCTTAAATAGCAGTGACAGTTTCTATACACTTTTAAACCATTGTCTCAGTGACATGGCAACATCACTCAACGAATACGTACTCAAATTGTTGCACTAAACTTGCTCTTGAATGTCTATTAGAGTAAAAATTACGACCGAAAATTGGAGTTAACGTTCTTAAAGTTGCAGTAACCGACTCTGAATTTCATTAAAATATTTTTATAATTTGCAGACGTTGCTTGTTCGTCTGATAAAAACGATTAGTGAAAGCTAATATTCAAATGGTAGATGTGCATTTAGGAAGACACAAGTGTTAACAGTTTTTTTTCTAAAAAAAAACCACCTCTAAATACTAATTACCATTCTCACCTAACTGCGGTGAACGTCGGTTACAAAGTATCTCAGCTGGGTTCCAGTTCCAGCCCAGTATTGAAAATGTTGGGAACTAGGGCACCTCTACTTTTATCAAGACGGCTGTGGAGGAATTCTTAAGATGAAACAATATTGAAGTCTACAGTTCCAGTTAGGTTGAACAACTAATAAGGCTATATGGCATATTCGGAACGCAGGCCTTTAAGGAGCGGTTACACCGGCTCTCGCCTTTGGAGTTTAAATCAAGGTTCGTTATGGGTTTTGAAGCAGCCACCAACAAGAATCCTCTGATTTAATGATGAATGTCGGCAGGCAAATGCAGCCAAACAAAAGGAAAGCAAGTAGAAGAGGAGAAAGGAACACTAACTTCTCAGAAGGAAAAAGAGAGAGCATGGGAAGCGACCGGTCAAAGATCTTAAGAGGTTCATAAGAAGAAATATAGTTCGAAAGAATTATGAGCTGGTTAAATGAAATTCAAAAGTGCATAAACTTCGAACCGAAGGCTGCAGAGACAAAAGTAGAAATATCATAGTAAAACTGCAGTCAATGCTGAGGATATGAAGGGTGCTCTCTACTTCTGCAGACTTAAGATAACGGTGACGAAAAACCGAATTCTGCTGTCAGGCAAGATGATCCATTTATTAAAGACGACGTAAGCGAACAATCCCATCTTCCCGACATAGACAAAGAAAAGATTGACATATCTAGGCCGAAGTCTAACGAAGCAGCTGGAACAGAGCTCGAAGGCCGAGCTCTTCAAAGCAGCTGGAGATATTTTGGTTTGGAGCATGCACCAATTTATCTGTAAGATATGGTCGGAAAAAAGGATGCCCGATACTTAACAAAGAAGATCCTCTAAACTGCACTGACCATATAGGAATCAGTCTAATTAGCATCTTCTCTGCCGTAATATGCGAACGTCATAAGCCCATCGTCAACAACTTGATAGGTCCTTGTTAGTGTAGGCTAAGACCTGGAAAGTCTAGCCTCGATCAATTATTCACATTACAGCAAACCCCAGAAAGGATCAGATTGCATGAAATTGACAGCCAACATCTCATCATCGATTTCAAGGCCTGATATTACGAACTGTATAAAGCTATGTCTAATTTTGTTATCCCTGCCAAACTCATCCGTTTGTGGAGGATGACCATGGATGATTCTTGGTGCTCCATAAACGTTGGAAACAACTTAACCCAACCTTTCCATGTTAAAAAAGGCTATAGACAAAGTGTCATGCGATTTCTTGCGTGTGGAACTCCCACGTCTTTATATATAACCCTTATCATCCCCCTCCAGCTATACGGTACAGAAGCATGGACTATGACAAATGCGGATGAGAGGACCTTGAATCGTTTCGAGAGAAAAGTTCTTCGCGTGATATATGGTCCCGTATGCATAGAAGGCGAGTAGAGGAAATGATGAAACGACAATTTAGTGGAAGGCTGCTGATCAAGTATCGTACACGAGTGGAAAGTTATTATTCCATAACTAAAATTTTAGGAACTCTTAAAATATTTTTTTTTTAGAAGTATAGTCGGCTAAGTTCCCAAGTGATTTATTCTGAGATTAGTTTGGCATTTCAAGGCGTACATTCAGTGAATATTGAAGTAATTTCTTCTTTTATTTCGGCACAACTGGGTGGCTCTCCAAGGTCGCCAAGTTACTGGCTTGCCGATACTAACAAAATACCAGAATAATAGGAGACAAAATGAAATAAAATATCCTTTAGAGATAAGAGTGTTGATAAAAGAGAAAAGAAGAGCTATAAGAAAATGGCAAAATACTAGATTTCAAGATGGTAAAACATCGTTTAACCGTATAAGCAACAATCTTAAAATAAAAAACAAATTTACAAATTTAAAAATGATTCACTCAATACATTCCAAAGGAATTTAACGACTTATGCTTCAACGTTCAACCTTCAATCGATTTTTCGCAGTTACAAAACTCGCCCTTGAAATCTCAAGATGTTAAATGGATCGGTAACCCGAAAGAAAAAGCTAACCTTTTCGCTGAACATCTTGCGAATGTTTTAAAGCCATACTTATGAAACGCGGCTGAAAATAACTTACAGTTTGTTGATTAGATAGATGAAAGTGAAATACCAATTGTAAGACTTAAAGAAATAAAAAGTATGTGTTTACATCAACTATCAAATAAAAAATCACCAGGTTACGATCTAATTACTGCTCAGGTTATGAAAGAAATGCCATTGAAAGCCTTCATAAAACACCAATTGGAAAATTGCTGAAGTAATTTCCATATCAAAGCAAGGTAAACCACCTACAGAAGTGACGGCTTAGAGACCAATATCGCTTATACCAATTATGGCAAAAGTTTTTGAAAAACTGCTTCTGAAGAGACTTAGCAAAATCATAGAAGAAAGAAGGTTAATCCCAAACCATCAGTTTGGTTTTAGAAATAAACATTCCACGATAGACCAAGTTCATAGAATATCGGATGTAATAGAAAAACAAGTATGTTCAGCTTTTTACTTAGATGTTGCTCAAGCTTTTGACAAGGTTTGGCATGAGGGACTTGAGTACAAACGGCAAATGGATCTTCCCAGGCAGTCTTTTGAAATATAAAAATCGTACATCTCAGACCGATTGTTTAGAGTAAGGTACGATCAAGAATACTCGGTCCTACCCTGTGTTAACTATACACAAGTGATATTCCAGTTGGTAATCACACCATAATGGCTACTTTTGCAGATGATACCGCAATTTTGGTACCCGACAAATGTGTCTCTAAGGCAGCAGTAAAACTACAAAATGCCGTCGACACAGTGAGAGCTTGAACCGAAAAATGGCGTATCAAACTCAATGAAAGAAAATTGTCACATATAAACTTTACAAATAAAAAGATAAACAATATTCCAATATTCATTAGTAATCAAGCGGTACCTTACGCCAATACGGCCAAATGCCTTGGAATGACTTTGGATGCAAAGCTTAAGTGCAAAGAGCACATCAAAAAGAAAAGAGAAAAACTAAACTTGATATATAGAAAAATATACTGAGTACTTGGTAACAACTCTCATCCAAAACAACCTATGGAATCCAATTATTGGGCTGTACAAAGAAAACAAATACCGAAATCATCCAAAAATTCCAAAACAAAGTCCTTCGTGTAATAGTTAATGCACCTTGGTACATAAGAAATACCGATCTACATCGTGAGTTACAAATAGAAATGGTTACAGAAGTTGTTAAAAAATACGCTGTGTCGCACAACCAGAGACTGCAAAGTCATACTAATTCTGAAATGGAGTCCGTCCTGAATATAAGAAACCAAGTTCGGAGATTAAGAACAACCAAGCCTCATGAGCTTATGGTCTAAAAAACATGGGAAAGTATTAAAAGTTCAAACTTCCTCCAAAGTGATTTTACAAAGTTAAAAAGAAAAATCTGTAGTCGATCATTCAAGATGGGTCTTGATGAAGAGGTGGTTAAGAGTCCCACGCTACTTGGTGTCGAATACTTCCAAGTGTCTTTTGAAGATTTTTGAATATAAGAAACCATGTTCGGATATTAAGAAGAACCAAGACACATGCGCTTAAGGTCTAAAAAAACATGGGAAAGTATTAAAAGTTTAAACTTCCCCCAAAGTGATTGTACAAAGTTAAGAAAGAATAATCTCTAATCGATCCTTCAAGATTGGTTCTTGATTAAGAGGTGGTTTTAATGGTTAAGAGTCCCACACTACGTCACTACTTGGTGTCGAATACTACCAAGTTTGATGATAACTGAACAGTTGGTGCCCTGTGTAATTTTAAACAAATTTAAAAAGAATGAAAAAAATGGCTCGTAATTATTAAAAAAAAAAAAAAAAAAAAAAAAAATGTTTAAAGTCTAACCGCAGTGTCGCGCCTCAGAAAAAGAACAAACTTCAGTAACATCTTTAATAAAAAACCTGTTATATTTAATGCTAATTTGTATTTTTTGTAACAATTCCTAAAAACATTTAAACTATTGAACATTCCCACTTACTTACTTACTTAAGGTGGCGCTACAGTCCTGTGTGAACTAGGGCCTCACCAAACTAACTTCTCCATCTAGCTCGGTCCCTAGCTAGATGTCTCCAGTTTCGCGCTCCAAGTTGGGTGAGGTCACCTTCCACTTGTGCGCGCCACCTGATCCGCGGTCTTCATCTACTGCGCTGTCCTGTGGGTGCGGATTCGAAGACTTTCCGGGCCGGAGCATTGGTTTCCATGCGCTCTACGTGACCCAGCCATCTTAGTCGTTGGACTTTTACTCTTCTTGCTAAGTCTACGTCGCTGTACAGCCAGTACAGCTCGTCGTTCCATCTTCTTCTCCACTCCCCTTCGATGCATACGGGACCATAGATCACACGAAGAACTTTTCTCTCGAAGCAACCCAAGGTGCTTTCATCCGCTTTTGTCATGGTCCATGCTTCTGCACCGTATAGCAGGACGGGGATGATAAGGGTCTTATATAGCAACACTTTGGTCCCTCGAAAGAGGACTTTACCACTCAATTGCTTTCTTAGTCCAAAGAAACAGCAGTTAGCAAGTGTTATTCTGCGTTTGATCTCAGCACTGGTGTTGTTTTCTGCGTTTACAGCGGAGCCTAGGTAGACGAAGTCCTTGACTACCTCAAAGTTACGTCTGTCGATGGTGACGTTTTGACCAAGACGTCGGTATTTGTATGTCCTTTCTTGTACAGATAAGTTGGTGCATGCTCCTAACCAACTCATCTCCAGCTGCTTTAAAGAGCTCGGCATTCAAACTATCCGCTCCAGCGGCTTTATTAGACTTCAACTTAGATATGGCAATCTTTACTTCGTCTAAGAGGCCGGGATTGTTGGCTTTCGTCGTCTATATTGAATGGATCATCCTGCCTGACAGCGGAATTCAGTTTTTTGTCGCCGTTATACAGTCTGCAGAAGTGGTCCTTCCATATCCTCAGCATTGACTGCGGTTCCACTATGATGTTTCCACTTTCGTCTTTGCAGCCTTCGGTTCTAGGTTTATGTACCTGCGAATTTCGTTTCACCTGTTCATAAAACTTTCGAACTTCATTCCTGCTTTTTTAACCTCTCAACATCTTCGGTTGCACGTTTCTTATGCCCCTCTTTTTCCTTCTGAGAAGCCAGCGTTCCTCTCGCCACTTCTGCTCATAGATCTCATGCGCTGCTCTAGTCCTTTTATGCAGGGCCGCTTTGCGTGCTTATTGTTTGGCTGCATTTGCCTGCCGACATTCCTCATCAAACCAGGGGTTCCTTGTTGGTGGCTGTTTGAAACCCAGCACATTAGAGGCGGCTTCTCCGATTGTATCTTGGCAGTGTTGCCACTAGTTTTCGATACATTGTGTTGGCGGCAGAGAAATTCGAGAGAGGTTACTTGTAACTCGGTCGGAAAAGGATTTGGCGATCTCTGGCGATTGTAGCCGTTCGACGTTGTACCTTCTCCCAGCACCTCCCTGTTTTGCCTTGGGTCTGGAAATCCGAAGTGCTACCTTGGCTACAACGAGGTTGTGGTCCGAGTCGATGTTACCTCCTCGGAAAGTTCGTACATCCATAATGCTGGAAGCGTGTCTGGCGTCGATCGCAATATGGTCAATCTGGTTGACGGTAGATTGATCTGGAGAAGTCCAAGTTCCTTTGTGGATGTTGAGGTGTGGAAAACGCGTACTGGCTACCATGACGTTTCGCCCCGCAGCAAAATCTATGAGCCTGAATCCGTTGTCGGAAGTGTTGTCGTGCAGGATGTTTTTCCCGATTATTCCACCAAAGATGTCTTCCCTTCCTAGCTTGGCATTAAAATCGCCCAGGACTATTTTAATATCGTAGCTTGGGCACTGCTCATATGTTTTGTCTAGGAGCTCGAAGAACATATCTTTGGTGTTGTCGTCTTTCTCTTCTGGGAGGCGTGAGCGCATATCAGGCTAATGTTGCGAATTTAGCCTTGGTGCGTATGGTCATGAGGCGCTCATTGATGCACCTATAGCTCAAGTCTTCTTGCCTAAGTCTGGCTCCAATGACGAAGCCGCATCCAAATAAGCGCTGTTGGTTTTCGTTGGTAGCAGTCACCATAGTAAATATCGCAGTTTTTCATCCCCATCATAAGGATGGGGAGCCGGATAAAACCGCTCCTTATAGTTCAACCTTACAGGAACTGTAAACGCCAACGTTGATTTCATCTTGGGAATTCCTCCTCGTAATTATTGAAAAAAAAAAAATAATTTTTAAAGTCTAACCGCAGAGTCGAGCTTCAGAAAAAGAACAGACTTCAGTAACATCTTTAAAAAACCTGTTTTATTTAATGCTTATTTATATTTTTTTTTTTGTATAATTTTTTGGAACAATTTCCTAAAGACATTAAATATGTTGAAAATATCACACTCCCACACTTTTTATATTAAATTGTACAAATTATTTACACATCACTGTATTTATGCATACATTTTTGCCTTTATAGATACTTTTGTATAAGATGCAGTTTTATATCTATTCGATATCTCATTAGATTATTAGTTATGGATCAAGCAATGCAGGAAAAATCGAAAATTTGTTACTCTCTATGATGATGTTACGCTTGAATTGCAATGATTAATGTTTCAATGGATGCCAATGTGATCCGCAAAATAAAATAGGTTTTTGTTGCTTTTGTTCGTGTTTAATTTGCAACGGTAATCGCAAAGGTAAGTAGTACGACTTACAAGTACCTTTATAAAAGTGAGCAAATTGAAATAATGTTTTAGCTTTAATCGGAGGAGGTTGATGGAATATGTGAGTATTAAAGAAAACTTTATATAGTCAGCTTAAACAAAACCAATATAATGAAGTCATTGTTGGAATGATAGATTTTGTTTATAGAAGCTGAGGGATGATGGAACAATGAATGTTTTGTTTTGCAAAATTGTTTTAGCTACAAACAAAAATACGTGTTTGAATATTAAGCTTAATATCGAAACATTTGTATGTTTAGTGTGGGAACTTTTTGCATACAAATTTGAACATAAATAAACACCTAGGCGCAATGTTAAGTTTGCTGAACTTTATGATTTATTGTTTAAATTATTTTAAGTCTTTACTGATCAAAGGAGAATTAACCGCTTCTGTAGTAGCTTTCTTAAGATCTAACTTATAGTGGTTCACAAGTTATTTGAAATGAATGCGTATTTCCAATACAAAAACAGCATATATTGAAAAGTATAGTTTTATGTTCGCACATATTGTGTAGTTTGAGTATCTATAAATTAACAAAACAATTTTTATTCAAAACTATATAAGTTTAAAATCATTCAGTAATTTGGTACGTATGTTGATTTGAGTACTTCTACAGTCCAGCATATTGTGAAACTGTTTGTTCATGAACATTGTGTAAGAGATAAGGAAATAAATAGCCCTGAAACAAAATGTTCAATCATTCTAATGAACGATATATTCTTGGAAAAATTAATACTAACCCAAATTTATCGCACCAAAACAGAGGCAACAGATGTGCACCAGCAATTTGAAAAGATATCTTCGTTGTGGTTGGATCATTTTTCGTCGGTCTAGAAAATTTTGAAAGTTGCTCGTAAAAAGCTTTTTATCAGATAGTTAGAACAAAGAAGAGGTCTTGCCCTTGCTAGAGGACACGATTGCATTTTCCGGACGAGTGTAAGTTCAATGCTTTTGATTCTAATGGAAGATCAAAATAGAAAACAACTGTGAGGCATGGCGGAAGTATTGTTATGCAGGTGTAGGCTTTTATCTGCAGAAATGGTCTGCAATAAAAACAATTTGCTGGAGGCATGCACAATCATCGGGGAATCCAACTGATTATAGATCAAAGGGCTGTTTCCCAGAACAGAGATTAGCAATAAAATTTAGTGTTTTGGACCTGATTGGCAGCAATTCGATTCCGATTATTGGACCTTACAAGAACAACACACGAAAGCAGTGAACGTTATTCCTGAAATAGGAGTCCTTATACAATTGCAGCAAAGGAAACTATCGAAATTAATAAAAGTTTCTCTAACTAATATTAGTTGATAAGAGTAGCTGCTTTCTGCAGGCGATTTAAAAACAACTGCAGAAGCCAGAAACAATATAATCCAATGAAAAGTGACATTTTAACAGTTCAGGAGTTGAACGTTGCAGAAAAGGAGTTATACGATTTGTTCAAGAAAAAGTATAATTCGAAGAACAAAAATGCCTGCGAAGTGGAAAGAACATCAGCAAAAAGAGTAGTGCTTTCTATAAACCCATTTTTAAACGAAGACAATACCCTTTCTGTTGGAGGCCGACTTCGAAATGCAAAGCTTACTAGCACAGAAAAACACCGTTTACACACACAATGTTGATTATGCTGAACCAATTCTTTTATTAATCTCCAAACAGCGAGAAAACCGATCGATCGAGGGTTACATCGCCATATTCGTTTGCTTCACTACCAAAGCTATACATATTAAACTTCTTAGTGACCTTACATCAGCAGCTTTCATGGCTGCGTTGAAACGATTTACTAAAAAAATATATCTTTGCTCGAATATTTACACTGACAACGGTACCACATTTGTTGGAGCCAAAAAGGAAATCCAAAAACAGATGCAATCAAACCATCAAGTGTCGTCAAGAAGATGTATCATCAAGATTTGTGAAAGACGAAATACAATAGCACTTTATACCATCCACATTACCTCATTTTGGAGGACTGTGGAAATCAAGTGTAAAGTCGACCAAATATCATCGGTAAAACCATGTTTAAACTTTGTGAAATGTCAACCTTATTGGCACAAATAGAAAGTTGTTTAAACTCCCGACCACTTCTTGCAATCGAAAACGATGTTGATGACACCACAATTCTGACCCCTGGACATTCTTTTTAAATGAATTGCTCTTAATGTAGTTCCCGAAATAATTATGGAAAAAAACATGTACCTAAATATTCAAAACAAATGAGTTTCTTCAAATCGTCGAATTTCTAAACCATTCCCAAAAACACAAAATCTCCAAAAAAACAAATGACCTGAATAAAGTACTTTTCATAATATTTCATGTCAAAAAGACTCCAGCTTTTATAAAAGTGTAAGGGTACCATACAAAACATTAAAAGTTCATACGAAGTTACTAAGTTTTAGAACTGACCCTCAAACAAAATCAGAGCCAAAATATAAAAGTGCTCTATGTTCTCCAATATGATATGTCTTAAAATGCCAATGTTTTGATATAAAAGTTTTGTCTATTATTAAAGTTTATTTGTTTCTGTTTTAAATTAAATAAATACGAGTATTTTACTTATACCTGTCTCCCAATATATAATAAATTTGGTTCATCAGCTAAATATTTAAGCTTGTAACAGAAATATTGAGCGTGCATTACTTTAATATACAGGCAACGCTTTAACTCTTAGTCGAGTGCTTGGGTAGTCGAACGTTTATAACGTCCATAATCTCTTTACGATTGGACTGAAAACAACTTTTAACCAGCATGTCCCTTAACAAGGCGAATCATACTCCCCTTTTAACTTTCGTCCAATATAGCACTTACGTCCTTTTGAAAGTTATGGAATCATTGATCTTGTTGCGGGGCAAGAGGAGAGGAGAAGGTAGGTATTGTGGAAGGATAAGATAAGGATGAGGTAGGAAGAGTTTGGAAAGGGTAGGTTTGAATGTTAAGTTCCGGGGGACGCGGCGGCGTGCTTGCAATGATCGTTAGCCTGGTCTCACATAAGGTAAACAAAAATCGGACGGTCACTTACCACCCTCAAGGGTGCTGTTGATGTTGTTGCAGCTTGGTCTATACCCAGTACCCACCCAGCATGGGAATCCGACGAACATTATTTGGATTCCCCCAAAATTGTCTGGTGGATGATCGGTTTCAGATCATATCTTCCGTGGCCACCCTGCTAACCTTGGCACCCCTAAAATGAAACTTATTCACTCATTGCTTCGCTTGGCCGAAACAAAAACAATTTTTTATTTTTACCAGCTTTTTTGTCGAAAGTTTTATTTACATAATAACACAATAATTTTTCAAAAAATTAGACTTCAAAAAATTGGAAACAAAACATTTTAAATCTAAAAACAATAAATTAAGTGAAACAATAAACAAAAAAAAAAACAGTAACAAAAAAATCAAGGTTGGTATTCCTACGTCCATATTATGGTTCTACCTTTGCGTAAACATACCCTTTGCGGTATTTTTAATATTCTCAAAGCGATAGACGGAGCCCTAATTTCCTACCCCTAAAGAGCTCAATGGAAGTATCTATTAGGACCCTATAACAAAAACTTACGGAACCGAGCGCGACACTTCCGCCAGCCGTTTTTTGGTACCTTACGCTTCCTTTCAGTTTTCTAGATTTATAATTTCCAGATTTTATTTGAACACAAGTATTTTTTTTTTTAACTTTTTTCTGTTGTTTAATTTTTTTTTTTTCACGTGGCGGCCCAGCACTCCGCAAATTAATCTGGGCCCCGAGAAATTAAGTAGCACAAAAATAAAAATTAATTACTTTCTATGCTAAAGCTTTAGAATTTCAAGACACTCACCACCTTTTCTTGTTCTTTCCTTTTTTCTCTTAGGTTTTTTGTGGTATTCCGTTCCAAATTTTATTTTTCAGTTCTGTTACTGTCACTTTTTTTCTAAAAACAATTAATTTTGTATTTTATTTTCTTAATTTTTTTTAATTAGATTTGAACATTTATTTTGGATTTTAGCAACATTCGTCGTTTAAGAAAGAACTTCTATGCCACATATGTCCACACTGCATCGAACAGGCCAGCTGTTTTGGCATTCAGTGAAACTCAAATAGGTGAAGATTCCGATCATTCGAAATTTAATCTAAATGGGTATAACTTAGTGCCATTATTTTTTCCTCATCATGGATGGTCTATATAAGAAATGATGTTGCGTACCAACTCCAGCAACAATATGATTTGTGCTCTAACACAAACTTCAATTTCATGTGCTTAATTTACGGTAAATAAGCACATCATCCACGCATGTTTTTTATATCGAAGTCCAAATCTAGACAGAAATTCAACTTTTAACGAATTTGATGCTCTGTCTGACTCCATTCAAAGAATTGTTGCCCATTATCCTCACACTGAAATCGTCATTGAGGGCGATTTCAATGTCAGCACCGGAAGGAAGTTATGTTGAGATCTATGCTGAGTTAAATCAATTAACTTAGCTTGTCGATGAGCCAACTCGAATCCCTGACGTTGCAGGTCAATCCGCAAACACCCTAGACTTGTTTCTTACCTCTGACCCTAATAAATACCTAATCAGTGTATTACCGCCTCCAGGCACATCAGACCATTCTATCGTATCTGCAAAATTTTCATGTCGAAAAAAATCAGTTAAAGAAAAAACTCCTTTGAGAACCGTTTGGCAATATGAGAAAGCCAACTGGGACGGTCTCAATGAATTCTTCAGAAACTTTAACTGGTCACTATGCTTCCTCGATAGTGACGTGGATTCCAGCGCAGATATGGTTACAAATTTAATTCTTTGTGGAATGAGAAATTTTATCCCGAATAGGGTGTAATCTATCAAACCCAAAGAGAACTCATGGTTTGATTCGAGCTGTAAAAATTATTATAATTTTTGCATGATCAGAAATTAAGGTAAACAAAACTACAATGTCCCAAAGGTGGTCATTTGTTAAAAACGTACGAAACACCACGTCATCCTCGATTCCAACGCTCGTCCACAACGACACTCCCTATGTAAGCTCGTTTGATAAAGCCAATTTGCTTGCAGCACAGTTTGCTCTTAATTCGACGCTACCGGAAAGTGTCTTGAGTCTTCCTGTAAATGATTCTATAGGATGAATCTTATTTCGCACTAGTGTAGTTGCAAGACTACTGAAAGACCTTGACATACACAAATCCGCTGGTAAGGAAAGTATTCCCCCTCTTGTTCTGAAGAGGTGTTTTTCAACGCTGGCAAAACCACTGCCTAAGCTTTTCCATCTGTCCTATTCTACAGGTCTCTTCCCGAGTAGATGGTAAACTGCATTTGTCCAGCCTGTCCCTAAAAAAGGCGAATCCTCCTCCCCCTCAAACTATCGTCCAATTTTCAGCTTAAGAAATCTATCGAAGAACAGAAGATTCTTAAAGGTCCACTAGTGATCTCATGGTTCATCTCACCGAACAGTGCAATATATTTCGACATCGTTTTTGAGAAAGTAAATTATTGCACTAGATATTTCAAAAGCATTTGATAAGGTTTGGCACCAAGCTCTCTTATCGAAAATGCGTGCTTTTGGTATTGATTAATCTCTTCTTCTTCTGATCTGGCTATAATCTGCAAAGCTTTTATCCGTCCAAAGCTTGAATATAATTCGCATATCTAGGCAGGTGGCCCCCCAAAACAAGTTTAAATCTCTTGGATAGAATTCCAAAAAGGGCTTTAAAAATGATAGGGGACAGCACTATAATCGAAACATTTAGATCGCTAGAACACCGTCGCGTCGCAATGTTTCATGCCTTTCGTTGTTTTATTGATATTTAACAAACAATGTTCTGTCGAATTAGCCAGTCCCATTCCACCCCTTAAACAATTCAGCCGTAATACTCCCAATTCTAAGAATGCTCATCAGTTTACCCTTGAGCTCAATTTCGTGCGTACAGTCAAGTATAGACATTCTTTCTTAAATCGCATATCGAGAATGTGGAATGCTTTGGCCAACTCTGTTTTTCCCTCCCATTTTGATGTTCAGAACTTTACATGTACACCGGTATCTCCTTTTAAACTCTTCCCTATTTTCCTAACGCTCGTTCTGTGTTTAAATATAAACATATAAAGGGTACTAATAACCCTTATTCGGGTGATGTATTGTATCTCTAACAGGATTACATCATCGGATTCACCTATCCACACAGTGTATACCGCAACCAAAATTATCGCACTCAAATAGTGGGAGACCACGCAAGTATTATTGCACTTTCAACCGAATAGTGTTTTCAGTATTCTAAGAACCAAGGGTGCGTTCCAAAATAAAGATTGGAATAAATGAAAAACACAACAACCCGAGATAAGAACACTACAAAAATCCATACACATAATTACAAAACATAGAAATAAAAATCACCTAACTGCAACTCAACCTACTTTAAGGACAGTACATAAAAACCAGATCTCGGAACGCACTCATCGCTTTCCAATGGAATTTCTCCTCACCAAGGTTCGGAGAATTTTCATTGAAATTCACATGAAATTTAATTTTTTCCATATTTACGATTATGGATAAGATTTCTGACCAGGTGTCCACAACAAGCCTTAGAAATATCTTGCAGGACGAAAGTTTTTTAATGATTTCTGCAGATGGGCAATTTCCAAGATCATTTTGATCTTGGAGGGTATGGAAACAAGCAAAACTGTCGCATTGAAATAAAATAAATTGGGTGGCGCAACAGTTCGTTCGAGAACTAGGGCGTAGTGACTGACAACTCTCAACCATTCCTGTGTGCGAGTACTGTTGTCAGGGATGGCAGAGACATACAGTTTTAAGCCGAATCCGAAAGGCAAATTTGAGAAAGCACTTTTCATGACAAGAATTACTCTTGGAGAATTTGTCAATTCCTCGCAAGAGGCAGTACCCATGAGAAAAACTTTAGGTGGCATAAGCAGGGATCGAACCCAAGACCTCTCGCATGACAGTCAATCACACTAACTATCATGCCACGGATACTACAAAACTGTCTCATTAGGGGCACAGAAATATCTTGAAGGACGAAAGCTTTTTAATGATCTGCAGTATGGCTTTCGTAGCAAAAGATCCACTAGTAAACGCGATTATCTCACCGAACAGCGGAACAAAATGTAGGTATTTCAAAAGCATTTGATAGAGCTCTCTTACCGGTAATGATTGTTGGGTTAGAAATACTTTTTAGTTTAAATCGCAGGAACTATTGGCGGGCTTCAAATATGCGTTTATTTCGTGGAGCCCTAGGGCTCCGTTTTGTCTCCGACACTTTTTTTTATTAATGTAATATTGTCTGTTACTCCTAACCCACTTAATTATTTCGCTGATGACAGTACCCTTAGCTTCATTTTTAGGTTCTCGTCCCTGTGCTTGTCTTTCGGAAAAAGATTATCTGAACAGTATTGTCCAATGAGAAATCAGAAATTGTAAAGCTTTGAAAACTTAATGTTGTCTAATCTAGCAAAAGTGACACAGGTTGTACTTGCATTGGGGAGAATAGATCATATGGATTATGGTACGTGCATTATAAACCATTTCTTGTGGAGTGATCACTTATCTGATATCGGCTGAAATTCTGCTAAGTTTTTTTTTTCCATCGATGATAGTAGAATATTTGTAGCAGTTCTGATCTGATAACATAACTCAGTCTTTTGGATAGAATTAAAAACAGATCTTTAAAAATAAAAGCTGATCAATGATCATTCTCTTACTGTGACATTTCCTACTCTTAAACATCGTTTCAAGGTCTTAAGCACCACTCTTATAGTGAACTTTAATAAATTCAACACCTTTTTGAATTGCTAAGTGATAATCTATTGCTATGAATTGCAAACATAACATTACAATAATACTTCAAATGACAAGTTTGACAGGTGTCAAAAGTAAGTTCTACCAACTCAAAATGAAACCACAAAATGAATGAATATTTTTGTTTGAAATTCAGTTAAATTAACTGTTAACTGATTTCTATTTTAAATAAAATAAGAGTGCTCCTGGATGGTTGTGGGCATTCAAGCCAAAAGCTTTATATATTTTTTTTGATCCAATTCCAAGATTCCGTAGTTTAAAAATACAGAAATACCATACAATACTTAAACCTCGTCTTCAAAATACAAAGTGTAAAGATGATGGCGAAAAATTCGCCGAACAAGGTGTGTAAAGATGCCTGATGGCAGAAAATAAGAAAAGAAACCATAATTATTCAGTTTTACATGCCAACGCATACCTGTCACCCATAGTTAGCCTCTTCTCGAACATTTCCATAACAAACATAGCAGAAAGAAATTACGAATCCACACAAACATTCGAAAGCCTCCATTCATTAGCATTCCCATCCATAAGGCTGCAATAAACGTCTTTTAAGTGCAACCATCCAAACAATTCGTCACACGCACCACAAGCTACATCAGGGAGAGAGCGACGTAGGCGACGACGGACGTGGAGCGGTGGCTTGGATGGCGGTACACTCAAGTATGCCTAATCCAAGGAAGAGCGATGATTATCCATGCTAAATAAATAATAAGCCAAATATCCTGTGTCGTGTGCATTTATTCACACGCTCACATACCTTCACTTCGTATCCTGTCAAATTTGCTGCATTTCCTTCTCCTCGATGCGATGGTGGTGTCTTCCTGGCAACAACAACAACAACATCGACGACAACGGCAACGACGCAACAACGACGACGACGACGTGTCAACACCTTAAGCTTATTATGTGTAGCTGTTTGCAATATTGTGGGCTTGTCTCATGCATAAAATTGCCATTCTTAAGCGAATCCAAAATTAAACAAAATAAAATACAAGAAAAGAAAAATTTAATTCTCTTTCTTCGCCCCGCGCTTTGATATGAAAAATTAAAAGTGTAAATTATGCGCGCAGCTGAAAACATTGTCGTCTCATATAATGCGTTTTTTTGTTTTTGTGTTTGAGTAGTCTTTGCTTCGTCTTCTGTCAGACGACAAGACGACGAAGAACGCTGACGACGCGTCTGCAAGTCAACTACAAGCGACGACGATGACTTCGACGACATCAGGGAACAACGACAACATTAGTCAAACGTCAACGCGCGCAACCCAAACTTGAGGCTGGATGCACATGGCCTGCAGCCACTGATTTCCGACAGCGACACTGCAAAAATATGCACAAACGCACAAACGCGTCTATAGCTACGCCAACGAAACGAACATAAATTTACAATTCCAACAGATACAGATTGTTCACGACACGCAAATTAATTCGCAACAGAGCAAAAGAGATGCAGGGGCGTGGCTGTAATTGAATTGATTGCACAAATGGAGTTGCCTCTTAAATCATATTTCATTTTGCAAGGCTTTTTCAGTGTTGCCGTTGAGAAATTATTTGAAAAATAACAAAAATCTGAACAGCTGTTTTTATTTTATCAAATAAGCAACACAAATAACATTTTTTGAAATATTTGTATATTTGATTTTTAGAGTAAAGTTAAACATTGAGTCTTCTACAACCAATTCCTTGAAAAAGTTCTAAAATCATTTTAAGGCTAAATCTAATAACTCTCGGTTTATTTTCAAAACTTGATTTAAAAAATGTTTAGAACTTCTTACTTTCTAAAATTATCCTAGAACTCAGTGCACATTTATAATTAGTTTTAAGGACTTAGATATCGGTTTAATAAAATTAAGTTCTGATTATTTGACATACATTTCAGACATTTTATTGCGTAACAAAATGTTATGTTTAATTAAGCGGTAAACAATTCAGACAAGAAAAAAACGAACATGTCCGTAGGTACAATGCTAATTGAGGATCTTAAGTCTCTGATTGAAGGCTCTATGACCTCCCTACTTGACGAGAAACTCAGGGATATAGCCACCAAAGCGGACATCGATAGGATCGGGACAGAAATTAATTTACTGCAATCTTTTAATCTTTAATCTTTAAACAATCTTTTACTGCGAAACAAACTTGAAAAAATGGAGTCGCGGTGTTTCTCTCTGGAACGGCTAGTTGAATTTCTGTCAATGAAACCAAACGAAAAGAACATAGTTATGCACTTTCAACGCAAGCAGGAATTTCGGCAGCGGATAGGGCTACTTCACGAATCCTCCAAAACACATCGAAGTTTAGAGGCACCGGGATATTAATGCATAGAGACTACCCTACCGCGGCAAGAGAAAGAAGAACAAAGCTTATGAAAATTAAAGCTCAAATTGATGCAAAAAACAGAAACATTAAAACATTCATTCGAATAGACACACTCAAAATTGAAGAAAAAATATTTTATTATAACTCCAGCCATGTTTTGACATGTGATGATGAAGGAGGAATGTCATTTCTGCAGCAACTGATCGATGACAGCAACGAAGTGACAGCAGATCACAGCTTCAACACAGGTTCTCAAACCTCAGGGTAGTAATGCCAACTTATTTTTAATAAAAATGCCGTCAGCCACGTTTACACTAGACATTCTTCTAATGCTATGTTGTATAATAATGTCTTTTAAAATTTGTTCATATAATATTACAGGCCTAGGAAACAAGTTGATATTTAAAAAAATTGAAACCGTTATAAATAATGATATTTTTTTATTATTCGAAACTTTTATTGAGGAAAACACGACATATTATGACACATACTTTCAAGATTTTACACTGAAATGGAAACCTGCAAAAAGAACACATGCAATCGTTGAGTAAAACAACAAAGTACCGATTTATAAATGAAATGAACAGAACTGTGATTGAAATGACGTTCCAGTTTGTATAAATTGTAATAGATGGTTGGAATATTTCTCTGGCTTGCAGAACTTTCTACTCGAATTCCAACAAGAAAACGTTATGGTTATTGGTGCCTGCAAAGCAAGGGTAGGAAACTTACAGCTTTTACAACTGAAAGCTGAGTTCGTCCCCGAGAAGATTAGATATACAAGGCATCAAGAGATTCGAAAATTAACGCCAACGGAAGAAGATTCACAGAAATGTGTGAAACGATTGGGCTAACATTGTTAAATGGGCGAACAAGTAGTGATCCGGATGGACATTTAACATACAAAAGAGGAACGGCTTGTTCCGTAATAGATTACTGCCTCGTACGTGGAAAATGGTTGGAGGTCGTAGAAGATTTAAAAATCGATGAGCTAGTCTATTCAGAACGCTTCTCGTTACTTGTATATGGCGTACAGACGAATTATCCAGTAATAACGGAGACATGAAATTGTTGCCAAAACTTAAGTGGAAAAATTCGCATTTGGATCGATACAAAAATAAGCTAGACAGTTTGGTGGCCTCCTAACAACGAGATTGACTCAATCCGGAACACAGTCATTTTAGTTTCGTGCAAAAACCAGGCAGCTCAGCCATTCCAATTTGCTCACAATCAGAAATGGAGAGATCCATGGTTTGTTAGAGAATGCGAAGCTGCAATTAAAAAATCTTTTGGATATCTTAAACTGCTAAGAGCAACAAACTCTAACCTTGCAAAAGGCATGTTCCAAATAGCTAATAAAGCCTTCAAAATCACGTGCAAAGATAAACAAAGCAAATTATCTCTGGAGCTAATGCGCAAATTATCAAAAGTAAATGACAACAGCTCGTTCTGGAAAATAGCCCGCTCTCTTAATGGTTTACCCTTCATCTAAAACATAAAAATTGACATAAACATCCTAGCAAAACATTTTGAAAGCTTGTTGAGCAAACCAACAAACCCCAACCAGTTGATGCTCCACGCTTCGCAACATTTGGAAAATGGAAGCTTGGACCATGTCTTCACCGTACAAGAAGTCCTGGATAAGATACATAGATGCAAACGTAACAAGGGTTTTTAAAGCATAAATCGACCGATATTGCTGCAATTTCAAGTTCTATATTCGTACGAAGTTCATCAATCGTCTCTAGCTTGTTGGCATTGACCATATGCTTGACGTAGCCCCACAGGATATAGTCTAACGGCATCAAATCACACGATCGAGGCGGCGAACGACTGAACAGTAGCGATCCCCAAGTACGGTCCAATGACGATGCCCCGCCCATAAACCACACCAAACCGTAATTTCTTCGGGATGCTATGATGACATGTGGTTTGTTGCCTGACCAATACCGCATATATCGTTTTCAGCCAGAAATAACATAATAGCATATGACGCTTCTGGTGGTCAAGCTCTCTTCTCTTTTTTGAACGAGTTGGACAGTCAAATTGGTATAGGTGTCCAAAAATAGAATATACTTATTTACTAAAAGTAGAAAAACGTTTAGATTTCGAGTTGAAATTAATTTACTCGTTCCTTCAATTTCAACCAAATGCTGAATCAGCTATTAGGTCAGCCAGAAATACTTTTTAAAATGTATACATATTTAATTTTTGGGAGACCATCTTTTTTGGATTAGCTGAACGGTTCACTTTAAACAGTATCGAAAGGGTATTCGGAAACTGTATTTACCTCAAAAACAGTATTTACTAGCAAAACGGTATTCGGAAACCGTATTTACCTCAGAAATCAGAATGAACGCAGCTATTGTCAAGACAATGAATGCATCCACATTTTCGGATTGTAGTGGAAATTTACACCATTTTTCCGAGAGAAAGAGTAAACAACGTTTCATTCAAGCCTAGGCGTTATAAATGCATGTTAAGCGACAGTTTTTAACTGAAATTGAAGACACGGATTTTTATGGTTCAAGAAGGACAGCGCATCATGGAATACAACTCATACCACAATCTATCTTTTTGACAGCAAATTCCCAAATCGTAGAAATGTCAATTAGCCGCTTTGGAACTACGATATGATGGTCTCTAACATTTATACCAACAATCTGAAATTTATTCCACATTTTGAGCCAAAATAATACAATCAGTCCGTATGCTTCTTCACTCAGAAACACAAAAAAAAAAGGATTGGAACTAGAACTGCTAATAAAACACCTTATATGTTTAAAAAAAACTATTTTGTCCATTTTATTTCATGTAAACGTGGATAAACTTGATGGTGATAAAACATATTCATTTCGAATTTGAATGTGATTTATTTGACTGGTATCGAAATCAGTACAGAAGGATTTGATAAACTATTTTATTCGATACGTAACGTGTTTTTAAATAAACGATGACACGGTAAATGTTTATTGAATGCAATAAAGGAACTGAATCTGATGGAATTGGATAAAAGGATCAAATGGAATGACAACAATTGTTGGCTTAGGGAATTTCTGCCCTTTTGATTTGACCAACTGTCACAACTGTCAAATTATGCACAGTCATCTTAAAGCGCCATTTATTGGGGTTAAACATTTATAATCATGTAATAAAATGCCAAATCTCATCAACAAAAATTAAAATCTTTTGTTTTTTTAGTGTTTTCCGAGTTTTTCATAACCGTTCATTTAAATGTGACTTAAGTTTTTGTTGGTCAAAATCAACTCTTTATTGCTATCTCTCTTTTTCTTATTAATAGAGAAAAGCTGGTCCGTCAACAACAAAATCCATTGCCAATATTAAAATTGTTGGCAATAAATTTTTCTAAAAGTGAAAAGAGTCAAATTAAAATAGTGGAAGTTCAAATCCAAAATCAGTGTTTTGCAAATTAATAAAATTTTACAAATCTAAAAACTCACGATTCATCGAGGTGGATTCAGTACCAATAGAATCAATTAAAAAAGAAATTTGTATATCATATCGATGAAATGCGAACTCAACTCGATCTGAACGTAAGCGAGAGAAAAATTTGTAGACGAGCTGTTGATGTTGGAATAATCTTTCAAAGGTGTAAAAAGCCTTATATTTTAACCAAAAACAAGCTATAGAGATTTAAAAATGGAGGAACGTACTCTTTTCGAACGGGTGGCTTAGAAAAGTATCCCAAACAGAATTATAAGCAATTTAATTGACTTCATGCCTCGAAGATGCGCTTAAGTGATAAAAACATGAAAACAAGGACTTTGCTACCAAATAATAGCAATATTCAAGTAAGACCAAAAAATATATGTATTTTCCAAAAGTTGCTTTTGTTTTGACCAGCTTATAGTTGAAATATATTGTGCTATATTGAATGAACTATTACAAAATTCTATTTTATTTTTCATAAGAAACGGTAAATATTTATTTAAATTTTTGTTGTGTTTTAATTATTAAACAATCGAGGTTGCTTTTGTATTTCCCAACATTGAACATATATTTAAAAAGAAACTTGTATTTGTAAAAAAAACCCAATATTTAATTGAAACCGATAAATATAAATAAATTGAGTGGCGCAACAGTCCGTTGTGAACCAGGGCCTAGTGACTTACAACTCTCCTGTGTGCGAGTAGTGTTGTCAGGAATGAAAGGGACCTACAATTCTCAAGATCCCTTGCATGACAGTCCAACGCACTAACCATGATGCCACGGGTACTACAAATTGAAACCGATACTTTTTCTTAAACTGGCTTAAATATTGTTTTTTTTTTTTGTATAAATAAAGTGCAGTGGCAACACTGTAAAAATGTTCTTCGAGGTGCAGTGGCAAACCAAAAGACTGCTGTGCAGATTTCGGTCTTCTCATTCAAATTCAAATCTGGGCATGAAAACCATCAATTGCGTAGTCCCAGGGGCTTAATATAATTGGCGAAGGGACTTTAATTTTTATTTCACTTTTTTAGTTTTGTTCTTATTTTATTTTTTATTACCCGCAAAACATTCTTTTGGCTTTTTAGAAATATTTATTTTCATTAAGATACCTTTTAAAGGGTGGAGCGTGCACAGATTCCAGAATTGAAAACATGCTTATCTATACCTTCATACATATTTTATGTTTGATACTTGAAATTGACTTGACACAAGCCACACCTAAATTTACAGTTATTTATTTCTATTGACTGCCACTTTAGACGTTGTAAAGCGTTTATTTATGGAAATTCAAATAGAATTTTATAAACAAAAAATAAACCAAAACAAACAAAATGAAAAACTGTAACAGTCATAATTAAGTGGATAAGGAAAATGTTGACAAGTTAAAAAATAGCAGATAATGTTTGACAGTTAAACAAACGTCTAAGAAAAATATACAAAAATAAACATAAATAATTTGTTAAGTTTTGACAGTTTAAATATAGCTACATACCAATATTTTAGATTAGAATGGTTTGAAAATAGAGAACGAGGAATTAAAACAAAAAACAACTTCTTGGACACTAAGACTAAGACTACGACTAAGACTAAGACTAAGACTAAGACTAAGACTAAGACTAAGACTAAGACTAAGACTAAGACTAAGACTAAGACTAAGACTAAGACTAAGACTAAGACTAAGACTAAGACTAAGACTAAGACTAAGACTAAGACTAAGACTAAGACTAAGACTAAGACTAAGACTAAGACTAAGACTAAGACTAAGACTAAGACTAAGACTAAGACTAAGACTAAGACTAAGACTAAGACTAAGACTAAGACTAAGACTAAGACTAAGACTAAGACTAAGACTAAGACTAAGACTAAGACTAAGACTAAGACTAAGACTAAGACTAAGACTAAGACTAAGACTAAGACTAAGACTAAGACTAAGACTAAGACTAAGACTAAGACTAAGACTAAGACTAAGACTAAGACTAAGACTAAGACTAAGACTAAGACTAAGACTAAGACTAAGACTAAGACTAAGACTAAGACTAAGACTAAGACTAAGACTAAGACTAAGACTAAGACTAAGACTAAGACTAAGACTAAGACTAAGACTAAGACTAAGACTAAGACTAAGACTAAGACTAAGACTAAGACTAAGACTAAGACTAAGACTAAGACTAAGACTAAGACTAAGACTAAGACTAAGACTAAGACTAGGTTAAAGACAATTCAAATATCTTATATAAATAGCGAAATAGCAAGTTGAATGACTTCCGTAATTCTCGCGCCTCCTGAAAAAGTCAACAGTATACCCTTTAGAAAAAGTTCGGTCGTATTGTGAAGTGCAAGAATTGTTGTTTTTTAGGCGCAATACGTAAATGCGAAATATTGAGCAATTCAAAATCAATGAACACCAAAAGTTCTTGAGTCCGAGGTTATTATATTATTATATTGTTTGGCTGAAATTCGTACGGAAAAGATTTTTGGCAGTCCTGATTGAAATGTTATAAGCAGCAGATTTTGATCTAACACTAATTGTACAACCATTCCAAAAGTTTAAAATATTTATAAAGATAATAATGACTTATCAGAAGAAGGGTTGATCTAACAAGAATCGTGCTAGCCGTAAGCGAATATCTCCGTTTGGAACCTTCTTTAAATATTCTTTTGTTGTGCGTACCATTCGCTCCACTTGGCCATTTGTTGATGGATGAAATGGAACTATAAAGATATGTTTTATTAAATTATTTTCGCAAAATGCGTTTAAATCATAGGATGTAAGTGCTGAGCCATTGTCCGAAACAATGACATCAGGTATGCCATGGGTAGCAAAAGCTGCCTTAAAACTGTCATGGCACATACGGACGATGTAAAAGCAACAGGATGTACCTCCAGCCACTTGGAGTGTGAATTTACAACTAGAAAGAAGTCTATATGAAGTCTATATGAATCCTCTACCAAGAATTTTTTTCTTTCTCCCAAGCATATCCTTTGATAGGAGATATGTCAGAACGCGTTTGCTGGCAGATATTGCACCGCTTTACTGTCTGTTCAATGTCATAATCCATTTTCGGCCACCAAATATAACTCCTTGCCAAAGCCTCCATACGAACTATCCCAGGATGGTTTGCGAGAAGTGCGGTTAGAAGCTTTGAACGATGAATTTCAGGGACAACCACTCTCTGACCCCATACTAAACAGCCTCTGATAGATGAAATCTCGTTCCTTCGATCGAAAACACCCTATAGTCTGGTTCAGCTGTAGTTGGCCATCCTTTTAAAGTCCAGTGTAGGACACGTGACAATATCTTGTCTTTTTTGGTCTCTTTTGCATTTTCGCTCGCCTCTAGCAGTGGCGAATCTAGTAGTTCGATCATCAAGACTACTTTTTCATCTTCGACTTGTTCAGAATCATTCGATTTGTCAACTGGTAAACGACTTAACGCACCGGCATTAGCGATTTCCTTTCCTGGTTTGTGCTACAGATTGTAATTGTAGGCGCTTAAGAAGATAATGTTGCAAAGCATCCTCTCTGAAATGGTATTTGGAGTGGGTTTGCAAACCCAACAACGGTTTGTGATCCGTATATATCAAGAAAGGTCTGTCGTACAAATATTCGTGAAACTTTTTGATACTAGTGATAATCGCTAGCGCTTCTTTATCCATTTGTGCATAGTTGCGTTCTGATTTTTTTAGAGTCTTTGAATTGTATAAAATCGGACGCTCCGACCTGTGCTAGGACGGAAGTCGGAACCCACTCCGTAAGGTGAAGCGTCACACGCAAGTATGATCCGTAGTTCCTCATTAAATGGCATTAGCACACTATCAGACGATAGCAGATTCTTAAGGTTCACGAAAGAAGTTTGGTGAATCTTTGTCCACTTCCATGGTGAATTCTTATCTGGAAGTCTATGAAGAGGCTCCGCCAACGTAGCCTTTGAACGAAGAAAAAAATGATAGAAATTTAAGAGTCCTAAAAACGCTTGGAGCTCACTTTTGTTTTAAGGTGGGGCGTATTCTGTATCGAAAGTATTTTTTCTTGCAAGGGATGTATTCCGCTGCAATCTATTCGAAAACCCAAGAAATTCATGGACGGCACGTCGAACAAGCATTTTCTTTCCGAAATTTATTATTTTATCAAAAACAGTTCAAAGTCGTCGAGCTTAGCCTTCAGAGTTATCTCCAACAACCACAACATCATCCAAGTAGCACATCACACCATCAATGCCATGCAACAACCCTGACATGCATTTTTGAAATTCGCCTGGGGGGGAAGAAATTCCAATTTGCAGTCTTTTTACCTTAAAAGCACCTTTGTGCGTAATTATAGTTTGAGCTTGAGCTTGAGCAGTTTCGTCATCGACAGTAAGTTGCTGATATGCCTGGGCCAGATCCAACTTTTCAAAAACGGCCCCCTGTGGTAGCTTTGCAATTAGCTCGTGCATTGAAGGAATTAGATAACAATGTGCCTGCAACGCCTTGTTCAAGGTTGCCTTGTAGTCGCCACAAATGCGTATGGAACCATTTGGTTTTGAAACGGGAACAATTGGTGTCGCCCACCTTGAATAGTCCACAGGTTCGAGAATACCCTGTGACACCATGCGTTCTAACTCCGCTTCTACCTTTGATCGAATCGCAAAAGGCATTCTTATAGCCGGGAAATGAATTGGTGCAACTTCTGGGTTCACCGCAAGAGATATGGCTGGTCCTGAATAAACCCCCAATTAATTAGAAAACAAATCACGGTAATCATTTACCACTTCATGAACAATTGAAGAAGATTGAACTCCTTGAATGGATATTCCTAAAGCCGCAGACCAATTGAAACCTAAAATGTTCGTGCGCGTACGAGCAGCAATGAGAAGTGATAAATTTCGAATTTCTCGGCCCTTGTACCAGACATTTACTGGACACTCGCCTTTGAATGTTATCGCATAGCCTTGAAAGTCCATAATTTTTAATAATACGTTCGACAGTTTTGGTTTAAATTGAGGCTACAATCTATCAAAGCTAGAATCAGAAAGTTGGAACCGGAGTCCACTTCGTACTCGCATTTACGTCCATTTAGAATTATATTTGTTCGTTGTTTTAAATTTGGAAAGCATGAAATCTGATTGACGATAGAATTTGCCGCTGACTTGTTACTTCTATGGGCCTGACCATCTCTCTTCCCACCCCTACATACCTTACTTATGTATGTGTCCAGTTCTGCCACATGTGTTGCAGACAGCTGTGCGAAACTTGCAGGCAGAACGTAAGTCTAACCTCCACATGCACCTGACTGAGAGATTTTTATGCTTCTCCTTTGTGAGAACTTTCTGAACAGCGTTCACTTATACTTGATGTAGGCACTTTTGATTTGATTTGATCATTTGTAAACTACGGATTGCTGTTTCTGCTGCAGCTGCTTTCTCTTGAGCGGCTTGGAATGCAAGTGCTGGTGTTGATATGAGCTCTTGTTGTAACCGGCTATCAAGAAGTCCGCACACTAATCGGTCTCTTAGCATGCGATCCAGTGAACTGCCGAAATTGCACTGGCTTGCAATTTTTCGAAGCTCTGCAACATAGTCTGTAATTTTCTCGTCGGTAAGTTGGTCGCGCTTGAAGAAATTCTAGAATGATGCAAGAAGGGGGTGGAGAGAAATGATCAGAAAGAGTCTTACAAATTGTATCATTATCAAGTTCGGTTACCTTTTTCGGAGAAATTAGAGATTCCCATAGATCAAATAAGGGTGCTCCACAATTAGTCATAAATGCTGCTCGTTTAAGACCTGCTGCTGTGACTCTATTGTCCTCCAAAAAGATATCAAATCGTCTTTTGTAAGACCCCCAAGTAGACTGTTTGTATATATCGAACGATTCAATGTGTCCGTTCGAAATTGAATCAACGATTACGGGGTGAGTATGTAACATGATCGTTGATATCACTCAAGAAAGTAAGAAAGTCTTGATTTTACATTGGTTAAGTTGTCGTGAGTGTAAGACATTCAGCTCACATAATGATTTTAGCATGAAATCCAAACATAAATAATTTGTTTCTAAATTATTTCTAAGGACTTAACTATTATCCAACGTTACCTCAATTTGAACTGTGCAATAGTTTGACTCTATCCATTAAGAATAGCGGACCTTATGAAGTGATAAAACAAGACAAATAAATACCTGCGTATGGAAGCCAAACTTGAATTTCGTAATGGACTGATACGTGGATCACATCAATACTTTAAGGATCATAAGCGGACAATGTGTCGAATGCCAATTAACACTGATGACTTTTAACAGCGTCAACAAGAAGTGTATCTTGCTTTCCATATAAAGTCAATTCAGACTTATTATGGGTCCGAATGGCAAGTCGTACAAGGAGTTAAGTTGTCAAAAGAGTTCTAGACCAAAGTGGAGTCAGACAGGGCTGCATAACGCCACCAATTCTGTTTTTAATAATGATTAGAATTGTATTGTGTGCAACCTTCACAGAAATCGGAAAAGTAAAATGAAACTGACAACTTGCTTAAAAAATCTAGAAATGCCTTGACAAAGATGACAAACTAAAGTATTAAAAGACATTAGTAAGCTCTTTCTTCGATACGATAGGGCCCGATACAAATAAGCTTAACAGAAGTCTTTTGGTTTAAATTTTTGTTAAGTTTGTTTTGCAGTGCAGTCGCCATAGCAATATCGTAAAAAAAAGCAGTCAAAACGCAACATGGATGGAGTGTTATTTAAGTTATTCCCTCCAACAATCTATCTTAGAATTTAGTACCAGCAAAAAGCATTGTGCTTGCAGAAAGCAGTAGTTGCAATGCATAATATATGCCCCAACGTGCTGACTTATTTTGTGCTTCGTGATTTTACAACAAGTGCTTACTTACATCACCAAGGCATTCTCCTTAATCGAAGAAGTGCAAATTTTTCCCACTAGTAGTAAAACTCTAATACTTCCATGGCCACCTGATCAAAGAAGAAACTAGTTGCATGATAATCCATATAAAACCATCACACATGGAACAACATAAAAAAAGTCATGCTGAATATGATATGGACACCGTTACAATAAAGATATACACTTTGACTTCCTTGCTGAAAAGGATCGCTCAAATAATCACTTTCGCTCCAGATCACAAATTCGCACCAAAAAGTCCAATCACGAAGAAAAACAAAAAACTGGAGGTATAAAAACGTCCAGGAGAACATGCAATTTGCCGCCACCGAGTTTCGATCACCACAACAACAATATCCAGCTAAAGTCGAACAGCTTGGAAATGGCCAATCTCAGTGTATATGAGGTGTGTGGTGAAGGCGGCGCGGCGGCGGCGGCAGTGGTGAGAGAAATATTATGCTTCAATGGTTGTATGTTTTTACTCTTTTCTGTCGTCGTTGGGAAGCATTATTGCATCTTCAATGGCATGTACAACCGCATTTATATGCCTACTATAATGCCGCACCGCTGCTCTGCGCTGCCGGCTGCACTATCACAATTCACAACGACGAAGACGACCAACGAACGAAAGACTACGTCACCAAAGAGGACTGTAAGAAGCTGCATCATCGAGTATAGTAGCACGAGTAGGTTCGTTACGCTGCTGATGCTGCCTCCAACCATGGCCTGGCCACAATGGGCACTATGCTACTCGTAACAGTTGCCCGTCACACGAACCATAACATAAACATTTTCTGCCCCAAAAGGTAAAAATGAGCTTCACTGTCCATATTTTGCACCAGATCCCTCGTACGCGGAAGACCTTTTTTATTTTAACTGCGTGAACAACGACTTTATGAAAAATCGATGGCAGACAGAAAGACATGGTTTGTGATTAACGGTTTATGTAGCACCTTAAACTTCATCTAAATATAAGTCTTGGAGCCTCGAAGACTCCTAAGTTCAAAATAAAGCTTGCAGTAAAAGGTATCGATAAATGAGACAAGAAGAGTTCATATCTGTGAACAATAAATTTGACAGCTGTCATACCAGACTTTATCTTTTTCAGTCAAAAATTTCGGCATAGTTCCAGACTTGGTTTCAGAGGTTTACAATTTTTTGAAAACCTTCTTCACCTCCAAAAAGACACCTTTTACTTACAAAAACAATAAAATTCACAAAGATGCCAAACAACGTTGATCTACCCTTAAATGACTTGGGTTAAAATTCATTCTCCTACAGTTAAAACAAAAAAGACTCTTGTCGCTGTAAGGATGCTTAATGTCTTTGAGGCTTCATTAATAAAAATGCCCACAACATTATAGAGCTCTGATGATAGCCAGATACAAATACAAATTCCCGACCGATCATCGCATATGGATGCTGTGCAGATTTGTTGTTCTTGTTAAATCAATGACAATACAGAGCCAGCAGCGTGCCAATGCGATGCCTTGCGCTGTGGTGCGGTGCCGGTTGGGGTATCATCGAATGATTATCGAACTATCGAAGAGGAAATCTTAGCGACATAATCTTCAGTGAATCACAGGGGCTCTCAAAAATGCTGCATGATGGCTTTGCTGGCCTGGCTTATAGTTTATAGAGGTGAAGGCGGGTAATAATGTGCCTATGAAGATGGCAGCATCTAGCAGATGAAATATCTCAATAAGAGAGAGAGTAGAGATCCGATCCAATCCAACATGGCGCGCACAATGATGTTTCTGTGGGCATATTTTATTGGGAGAACCACGTGAACAAGCTTATTATGTGTTATTACCAGGCTAAGACATGGCAACGACACATTGTTTATGGTCGACAAGTTAAAATGACGATGACAACGTATAGCAACGACGACAATAGTACAACGCAAGACCGGCAAATCCGCCATATTGAAGAATGCCCGCTTTATAAGATTCATGTGCGTTTGATGCAAACGCGCCAAAGAAGAAGAAGTGGGACAGCAGTCAGAGGCATAGGCAGTAGGCACAGCCGCAGACACAGCATCTCTCATGGTCTTAATGGCTACTCCCAGTGGATCGTTTAGTGTTAGATTTGGAATAATCTGCCTAAAACGGTCTTCGTCTTCATCCTCGTCGTCGTTGTTGTCGTCGGCGGCGGCGGCTATACACGGCGGCATTTTAGTCTTTTGTCTTTTGACTCCAACCATATGTTGTTGTCGGATCGGATGTTTTTGAATCTTTAAATCAGCATGCTTTTTTCGTTTATGCGCTAAAGCCCGACACAAAAGCTTAAATGTGTGGATTTGTTGATTAGGCTCAATGCACGGTGAGTATAATAAATGTTGATAGCTACAACAGTTTGCATATTATAAGTCTTGGCTTTTTGAAGCTTGTTAGGACTGCAACACGCGGTTCAGCGATAAAATAATTGCTTATGTACTATCAAGGGACTTTAACAAACATGGTTTATATGTGTTTTTTGAAGTCGAAAATGGCTAACGCAACTTAGATTAATTTGTTAGGAAACTAGGCCAATCGGTTTTGTTTGTATAGAGCTTGAAAGTAGTATAAATATAAATTGAATTAGTTTCAATTATTTTTTTGGCTTGTTAAAGCAACCGCAGTCACTTAAATAAATTAGTTAATTAAGTATTGAAAATTGATTTCAGTCCGCTGAGGGAGAAAGAAACCAACCCGACATCAATAAATTGTATATAAGCACTTAAAACTTTTGTTTTCCTGTTTCTTGACATGAACCTTATTTGAAACCATGGAAATTATCATAAACAAAATTTTAATTTTCAGAGAAAATTTATTACGTCCAACATCTTATTGAAGTGATAACTTTTCTTGCAACATTACCTTTTATACAAAACTAAGCTAAATTTGTAAGAGTGCGACTTCTAGCTTTTTCTAGGATAAGTTATGAAGGTTATAACATTCTTCTGAATTTCAACCGCTAACGATAAGGAAAATGGTCACTAAAGTTGACGCCTTTTTGCTATTGTCCTCGAATGTATATAGGTTACTGGAATGTGAGGAAGTTGCTGGATGCCGAAAGCGTAGGCTCACATAACGCCAGATTCCTTGAATGACAACTATGATAGACATCTAAAGGCTTTGTGAGCTGTGGTTGGCATGGGAAAAATATGGAATGCGTAACATTGAACTTCTGTATCTGTGACTGAAACCTGGTTTCAACCAGGCATATGTGATGATTTTAATAGTTTGAAGGGTTTCAAAATTTTCCGAGCCGATAGAAAGTTCAGTTGTGGGGGAGGTGCCGCTTTGTTTGTGAGTGCAAATCTGATGACGACTATCCTTTTAAATATATCGTTTGTAACACTTCAAAAAGGTTTTAGTTTGATAAGTTTACATACCATACAACCTTATATGACTAATACCATTGGTTAAGACGTTAGAGACAATTTCTTCTTGCTTTTCTTATAATATACTTGTTGGTGATTTAAACTATAGTCTGTTGGATAAGCGTTTAGCTGAAAATTTCCTTATTGTTACCCACCTCACCAAAGAGTCTAGCTCGCTACTAGATCTGTATCTCTACAACGATGTTGGCAAGGTTATGCTCTACATACAGTTTTCAACACCTGGTGTTTTCAAGCACGATTTACTTTTTGTATGTTTGGATTTACTCTTTCAGGTTATGATTAACAATTTTTTCAATACCGAGACTTTAAAAACTTGAACACATCTGACTTAGTGCGTGATTTTGACTGCGTAAAATAGAACTTACTCTACCATATGCAAAATGTAAATGATCAAGTCAGGTTTTTACGGCATAACATCAATCAGATTCTTGTTAGGCATACAGCTCCAGCTCTGGCTAAATAGCGACATCTCTGCTCTGATGTCACGACGAGATTCCGCCTACAGTCAATGGAGACGTTACAAACTAGAGCACTTCCACAAATTGTATTCCACAAATTGTATTAATCAAGTTGTCGTAATGGTCAGAACGGCAAAAAGACTTTACTATGAAAATTAACTTGGTTCTTTAACCTCTGGCAAAAAATTATGGAAAAAGCTGCGTGAAATCGGTATTGGCAAACAATTTAAAAAGCCTGTTGCGACGTCGATTGTGATGCACTCAACAAAAAGTTTACGTCCATGCCCTTAAACGTTGCTTCATCCGTTCATTTCCTGACTGAGAATCAACCAACTCCTATCAACAGCTCTCTGAAATTGATAAGAATACAAGAGGAAGACATTGTAGAGGCAATAATGTACCAAATAGACCCTAAGTTCTTGAGACTACTGCTTACATATATACTGCGCTATATAGCCTACATATTTAATAGCATATTGACTACTTCCGAGTTTCCTTTAGAATGGAAAAAGGCTAAGATTATTCCCATACCCAAACAGCAAACAGGTACTGCTACAGAACTTCGGCCGATTGCCATTGTTTCGTTGTGTACGTAGGTGTTTGAAAAAACTATTCTGGGCTCTTCGTCACTGCTGAAATAAGAATGGCAATGGACAGTGATCATGTAACATTGCTAACTGCTAATTGCTAACTGCTGTTAGATTATTCAAAGGCTTTTGATACTGTTAACCATTCAATTCTTTGTAGAGAGCAGCGAATTAACTTTGGGTTTTCTTTAGAGTCCATGTAAACTTTTTCTTTTGTATCTCAGCGGAAGGCAGCAATGCGTGGTGGCCAATGGATACTCGTCCACATTTCTCAATGTTTTGAGTGGAGTGCCACAGGGATCCACAATCCTTGGACCAATCCTCTTCTCATTATACATAAATGGGTTACCACACGTTTCTTAACATTGTTTAATTCATCCTTATGCTGACGATGTGCAGCTCCTGATAAGCCGGGGGGCTAAAAATGATGATGTAGCTTTAATGAACTCGGATCTGCAGTTCCGCATTTCACAGTGGTCAAAAAAGAACGGTATCCGCCTTGACCTTGTCAAATCAACATCCCTCCCTATTTATCGCAAAATATTTGACCTATCGGGTTTAAACCCGCTTAAAACTTGACGACAAAACCTTTGAATATGTTAGCACTGCTAGAAACCTAGGAGTAGTATTCAATCGCATTCTTACTTGGAATGACCACCTTAATAGTGCCAAGTCTATCGAAGTCTCCGCCTTCTTCAAGTCACTCGAAATTTCATCCTGATCAAAACTAAACTGATACTTGCTAAGGCCATTATACGACCAACTGTGCTGTATGGGTGTCAAATCTTTGGTAAAATAGACTGTATGACTAGCCGCAAATTGAATGTTGCTGATAACAATATTGAAATTAATGTAAAGGCTTGCAACACTTTATAAGACTCATGTCCTACCTTGTAAGCGATTTAAGACCATAGGAACAACTACTCAAACACGTAATGGGAAAGCATGGAGTTATCAGTTGCAACTGTAATGTTGAGAGGTTTGTGGACATTTGTAACGCTAACTGTCTCGTGATCGATGGCGCCATGTTTAAAAACAAGACGTGATGCAAAGAAAGCTTAAGATCCAGCGACCACTTTTGCAATATATAAGAACAGTCAGCTTTAGGGCATCGGTCAATAGTGGTTTATTTGCATAGACTTGCGAATTTAAAAAAACTATAGGAAAAAGCCTAGTGGGGTTAAATCACATGACCTTGGTGGCCAATTCACATCACAACTGCGAGCGATAAAATTACCCTCAAATCGTTCGGTTATGAGACCTATTATCGAGCTTATATGCGATCTGCCAATAGATAGCAAGCACCTTGATAGCTTTAAATCTGGTGTTGGCCAGAAGTTTTTCGTGACCTGACACGTGGTGATGTTCTTCCACCTGGTGTTTGCTTTCTTAATAGCATCTTGCATTAGCAACAATTTACAAGTAGCGATTGGTATGCCAGTGTGGGCCAAACGTGGTAGGATGGGCATCTGCCTTGCAGTTATCTGGAATGTCTCTATGGCCCGGCACCCAGCAAAGGTGAATATTAAACTGCTTTGCCATCTCCATTAGAGATGATCGACAGTTATGGACTGCTATAGAGTTTGTAGAGACAAAGTCCAGAGATTTGATAGCGGTCTGGCTACTTGAGAAAATACGGATATCAGATGTTGATATCACGTTTTCCTTACGCCAGGACAAGACTTCCTTTATCGCCAAAAGTTCCACCTGGAACACGATAAAATGATTGGGAAGGCGGAATTAGAGACTTAATTTCAGTAGTTCAGAGTACATAACTCCACCAACCCCTTCTTTTGTTTATGAACCATCTGTATAAAAATGGATTGACTCGTCTTAAAGAAATGCCCTATACTCCCAGAGAGATCTGGAAGGTATAGAAATCTGGAAGTTTCTGTCGAATTGCAGTAAATTCCTTACGGAGTGGCCAATGTTGTTGTAAGTCCATACTGTGACGAAGCTTTGTGAATAGCAGAGGTTGCAGCTATTTGTTTGCTAAATGTGTCAAGAGGTGTTTGCTAGAGTAAGGTGTCCAGTGCCGGAAATGGGGTCGAGCGAAACGATCCGCTTATACATAGGCAAGCTGAACCTTGTACTTTACTTAATTTGTCGCTGCTTATAGCTTTCTCTAAAGCTGATTACCGATGTGTAGAGCCAATGCGTGATTCTGGGTTGTAGGCAACATTTATTAACAATGGCTTTTTTGCAAGAAAAGAGAGCTACAATAGCTTTTTTGACTCTTTCCTGTACATTTTAGTTATTTATTTAAAACAATACGCAGGTATTTAGCCTCGTCCGAGAATGGTAATTGGATTCCTTTAATATGGGAAGGGTTGACAGATGGAATTTTGTAGCTACTCGAAAATAAGACCAAACGGTTTTGTGTACACACCGATTATCCCATAGGATATAAGTCTGTCTAAGGCATTTTGTAAGAGTTCTTTTCAAATGTTAAGATGCTTTCCTGAAACAGTTATATCAACTTCGTTCGCATATGCAATCTCCCTGAAACCTTCCGCAGCCACACTAATCAGGATTTCATTCACCACTAAGTTACAGAGGAGAGGAGATAAAACGCCGCCTTGTGGTGCCAATTTACTAACGAATCGTTTGCCAGAACAGTTTCCAAGTTTTGAGTTAATTATTCTGCTAGTAAGCATTAAATGAATTAACTCCCGAAGCGAACTCTCTATATTTAGAGATGTTAGTGCAGATGTGATTGCAGATGTGTCCACGTTGTTGAAGGCACCTTCGATGTCAAGGAACGCAACCATAGTGAACTCTTTATGATGGAGAGAATATTCGACGGTTCATACTAAGGTGTGTAACGCTGTTTCCACCGATTTACCTTTACAGTAGGCATGTTGAGACGAAGACAGAAGTCTTGTATAAATACTTGTCCTTAAATGGATATCAATCAATCTTTCCAAGTTTTTAAGAATTAATGATGATAGACTTATAGGTCGTAGATCTTTAGGATTGACTTGCGAACATTTACCTGCTTTGGGTATAAAAAACAACTTTAACTTCTCTCCATGCCGAGGAAACATGGACAGGTAAAGACAGCTGGTAAAAATTGCCTCAAAGATTGGTGCAATTATATCCGAAGTCTTTTGTATTTCGGCTGGTATTATTCCATCTGGTCCTGCAGCTTTAAATGGTTTGAAAACTGTTGAGAGCCCATTGTAGCTTATCCCTTTTGATCATTGTAGCTTATCCCTTTTGATCAGACCTTGTGGATATTATGTTGTATTGGAACTTAAACGTATATAATTGTTTCAAGTTTTGGTAAGAGAACTACCTGGAAAGTAAGTGTCCAATAGTTAGTTCAGTGATACATTACTTGAATTTATCCAGGAGCCGTCTGCATTTTGGCAGCTTGGCATCGCTAGATTAGTTAAAAGAATTTTCCGTAACCTGGAGGCTTCAGTAGTTTCTTTTAGCGTAGCACAGAATAACCTCCAAGAAGATCGCTTAAATTCTTATGGATTCTTTGTAAAAATCCCAGTGAGAGGCCAGTCTTGTGGCTTTGGCTCGGTTGTAGAGTTTCCTGCATTCTTTTCTGAGCGAGTCAAGCTCTGAAGCCCACCATTGTGGTTTCCTGTTTCGTCTTATGAGTATAAGTGGACAAGTAATTTCAAGCGATCTCTGCATAGCTGAGGTGAGGTCATTGACTTTTTTGTCAAGTTTGTTAGCTTAAGAGAAAGGACTAGATAGTTTAGGTTTTAGTAAACTTTGTTATAAGTTCCTGTATGAAGCCCAGTCAGTTTTAAGATAATTTCGAAAAGTCAATGAACTATAATGGATATTATGTATCTATGATATGTGCTTCGTCACTAAAGATGATTTTTCGACCGAAATTGGTTTCCTCTTCTAAACGATTCAAAACCGAGTCAGCGAACAAATGGCGTTGTCTATGGTCATGAACTTTAAGCTCGTGTGCAAGTTGGATCTTGTACGGGTGTAGGCTCAAATCCTGACGAAAAATTCGCTTGGGTTCTGCTGTTCACTTTCTCGGACTGTCTCGAATTTCTCGGCCGATCTTGCGTTCCTTGAACTTACTTACCCGTTCCAAAAAAAAAACGTTTATTAGCTAATTTAACAACTGCGTGAGTAGAGGATGTCTGACGTGATAAGCGCAATAACTCCAACACTTGGACTCAAGAATAAGAAGAAATTTCAATAAGATCTAACTGCAGAACTTTCTATAGGATAACCAAAGAGCTAAAAACAATACTCGGGAAAAGATAAAGATGGTGGTAAACGACTGTGATTGTTAAATCCATTTAAAAAAGTAAACTTGATGAAACTGTAGAGCTATTTTTGCAAGGCAACACTTAAAACTGAATAAGCAGGATCCTTCATCAAATTCTTCTCAATTGATATTATCAATACCTTGATGATTATAATCGAACAGTACGTTTAATACCGATCACTTGCTGCTTATGGATTTAAAAAAAAGACTTGTATCAGCGTGAACAAGGAGTTTATCTTGGATAAAATCGACTTATGATGGTTCAAACGGAACGCAAGTAGTAAATGTTTTGAAGTGCAAATAGGAGTCATGAGTCTACGCGGAAAAGAAAGTCAGGAGTCTCTCAAAAGAAAGTTAAGTTGATAAACCAATTTAACAATATGTTTAAAATTATAAAAATTCTGAGACTATTAAACTCGCAATAACTGACAAATTCAACAAAGTCTACTAGACAGGCTAAATATCAGACCAAAATTTCAACCTCGTTTCAAATACCTTCAACATAGTATTGACTCAGGCTTTTCTCATTTTGTACTGTGGTATAACTTGTGAAGACTTTTTGTAGCTCGAAATAAAATTTTTGGTACTGATTTTGATACTTTGTAAAAAGAACAATCAAGAAATAGTTTGCTTTTATCTGCTGCTATTTCAATACTTTTCCCACATTACCGAAAGTGTTCTTCATTCCACTCTTTAAGAACGAACTCATTGCAAACTTTCTCACGCAGATTCAAGCAAAAAAACTTTTCAAAAGAAATTCCGAAGGTCTTTTATCAAACAAAATAAGAAAAGAACAATATTTAACATTCTGAGGAAATTTCTATCGTACCTCAATAAATCAAAGCTAACGTAATCTTTTGCTTTTATAGTCGGATATCAGAATATATGCATAAGCATACCAAGAGACAAGAGACCACACAAATTCGCCCTTTGTCCTACTTTTTTGTGCGCCGCAGCCGTTTTCTACTAAAGAAGCTGTGTTGGCAATGTTCCGACTAAGTGTCCTCTCTGGCTGTTGCTGCTGCCTAATTTTTGTCGTCCCGAATTCCACACCACAACAACCTACAACACACCACAAAATTCATTTATTTCTACATCCCATTTTTTTAAGTGCAACAAAAAGGAGAAAACAACAAAAATACAACAATCCAAAGGCGTAACCCGGAATCAGAGCAACCAAAAATCCTATTCCTCACGATCTATACCAACGAGTAACCGACCAACGAAGACAAGAGTCAACTTAGTTGCGGCAGCAGCAGGAACCGCCGCACATATCCCACAACAATAACATTACCACCACCAACAACAATAACAACAACAACAACAAACCAACGATCAGTATCACAGAGCAATAAATTTGCTTCACATTCATACAACGAAGACCAAATCGTACCGCTCCGCTTTGCACCGTACCACAACTCAGCAATAGCAACTGAGCATGCCACCCGCCCTGGCTAGTATCACTTCCTTTATATACTCGTTGGAACCTTACCTTACTATACCCGGACTCCATTGAGAGTGTGTATCTTAAAGATATACTTTTTCGTTTGGACCAGGTGGTAGACCCCAAAATTGAAAGAAGGAAAAAGCTGATTTCGTATCCACATCTGTCCGCAGCGCAGAGTAAAAGTTAAAGCATTATAGCGCTAGCCTGGTCCGGACTCCGAACTCCGGACTTCGACTCTGGGGACTATAATAAGCCACAACAAGCTCAATCCGTCCACCACACCACCACCGCCGCGCCATCTATTCGATAGATAGGTAGGTTAAGTATCCATGAAGTTCCTTGAGTATCTATCCCAATAGCGAGCAAAGCTACAACAGCCACAACAAAAAGGAACTATCCAAGACGAAGAAGAAGAAGAAGGGAAGGGAACTTCAAATCGTAGAAATAGTTGCACAATGCACAATTATGCATTGTGTGGCTATTTAAAGGAAAATAAAAGGCGCAGTTGTTTGTTATAAAGTTCGGCTCCCCTCTCCTACCTCAAGACCGCGAGAGTGCTTTGGATTTGTGCAATAAATCCACTGATGATGGTGACGGTGAATTTGGTGCAAATTTAATCACAACTCGCTGCCAGTAAATCTCTGCACATGCCAAAGACACATAACCGACCGAGGACCGAAGCTGAATCGGAGAAGTCCAAGTCAGAGACGAGTTAGAGTACCTATGGAAGAAGTCGCATTCGGTGTGGTTGCCAGTTGCGGAGATGGTGTTAAATCTTTGTGTCGGATTGAGGAGGACGCCTCCAGAAATCTAGAGGACAAAATTTTAGAAATTCAGTATTCTGTGAGTGTAATGTCGTCCTATCCTCCTTATGGCTACTGTAGATGGCTGCCTGGCTACTAAACGGTGTAAACTGGGCTAACCCTGCTGCAGCTCTCATGACGCGGACGGGATTGAGAAGATTTGTATTGTTTTGGTTTGTTTTTCGGTGTGGCAATTGGTAAGGAATATTAATCAGATAAATGCCGTTGGTTGTGTAGGTCTTTTGGAATAATAGGAATAACTGTAAATGATTTTCATCCCAACCAACTATAAGCCATCAGTACAGACTGAAGACCGAACTCATAGAAGGTTCCGCTCTGAAAGTAGGTATACACGAAGAATTGAATATCACCAAGAAATGCTTTTGGTTTGGATAAAATGGGATATGACACTTTTCGCAAGACAGCATTTGTGGGTCATTTGTTTAAGATTATGAATGTTAAAGTCGGGTATTATGGTGGGGGAGGGGGGAAGTGGGAAGGAGGGATTTTTCTAAATGGTCTGAATTCAAATTGTTTTGGTTATAGTACAAGGATTCTATAAAAGAGCATATTCAAATAGACAGACGACTGCTTGGCGAGCAAATCTCAGCATGAGAAGATTTATCACGCTAACTATGCAATAATGACGGTATTTTGTTTCAGAGTCATAGTTACAGCTATTTTGGTAACAACTACATAATATCTTTCACAATCCTCATATTCGTCGGCAAAGCTTTCAATAAATTGTTCTATGTGTAACAGTCTATTAGCGAGCGTCTATGGGTCGCAAAAGATCATCATACATGGCACGAAATCGATTCATGGAAGGAACTGATCAAGTTCTTCTAAGCCTAACAAATAGCTATTACCAAAAATCCCACATGTCACACTTTAATTTTGAATGCATTACTGAAGTTAAGTTACATAATGATATTTTCTTTTTGTATGGTTCTACTTTTCAGTCGTGAAGACAAGATTTTTTCATTTTGAATTTTTCATTATTTTGAAATTTGACATTTCCGGTCTAAGCTTTTTAAAAAAATTTCAACTCTTGCTTTAAATTTCAAACCAATTTGGTATAAGTGGATAGTTATAAAAATAAATTCTTTTACGTCAGTGATGATTCAGTTCTCTGTAAAAAAAGCCAACTTACAGATGATTGGACGCTATGAGCGTATTTTTGTTAAAAACGGTCATCTGGATTTGTACTTTTTTTATTTTATAAAAATCTTAAAACTATCTTAATGCTAGACAAAAATTCTTAAAAAACTAGCGTTAATTTGAAAACTTAAAAAATATCTTATAATATTACTTAAAATTACTTAAAAAAACACTTACAGTAGTGCAACCCTGACTGTCCTTAACCTAATCCTTAAACCTATGTAAGCCGGTCAAGACCAAACGCCATAGACAACCTTAAATGACATGCCCAATTTGAGGCCCCCAAAACTGGTTCTCCTGCCTCATCTTACTTTAAACAGTCCTATTAAAACGAATTCGCTCCGCTCTGTCCAGTGCGAGGACGTCTCGACTGTTAAAGAGTCGCCACTTTACAGTTTTACGGCTGATATGGTAGATTAGAGGCACCACCTCTCTATCTTGTATCAGGTTTTGATTGTCTTAATAGAGGAAAGATGCGGGCGGAATGTTGCCGCTTAAACTTGCACTTTCGTAGTACTCATTGTTGGGGTAGTAAGCCCCAAAAATTAAGCTGTTAATTGACGACATCGCTCTCGAAATGCGACCCCCATCAAGCTTCAGCAATAAATTTTACCTACTCTTTTAATGTTGGCTCTGTTGTATAGAACCTGGTTGGAATAGTAATGTTTGTACTTCCGATTTTGGTGTTATGTGTAGTCCAAGGCAACTTCGCAGACATTGTCTCTAAAACGACCGAATCTTTTCCGTTTGAGATATGGTAACGTTGAACCATACAAGGCACCCATAGACAATCATCGGCCGAATAAGGACCATGTAGCAAAAAACCTTCACCCTGCTGTCAAAACGGCTGCTAAAAAACTAATGTTTTGGCTGCCCTATCTCTGGCCAGAGCAACATGTCTGTCGAAATGCAAGCACTGATCCATCTAGTGATAGTTGGACCAAATCGACAGCCACTGGCAAATAAAAGTGTAGTTAAGTGCCTTGGCATCTTTATTTGCGTAACATACACAGACAGATGTTTGTCGTTGAGTTAAGAACTCTTTACTTAGAGGAGGAATCTACATTTTGATTACAAATGAAACGAAACCCAACACTTTTACTTTATAGAAGGACGGACGCACATCTAAGATACTTGTTATTAAAAAGCTGAGATATTTACATTGCGTCACATCTTCTATAGGATATGAATCAAGAAACCACTTCTAGTGAGGTAAAGTCACCATGCTTTAGATTAAAAAGTCATAATTTAGGACTTACCGGTATTAACTTGTAGATCCCATAGGTCGCAATAGTTTTTAAGCCAATAAATAAAAAGCTAAAGTGAGAATGGTTATTCAGATAGTAAGACCATTCTTATAACTTTGTCATATACCCTCACTCAAATGAATAGGGCAAGTAAAATTGGACTTAAGAAAGAACATAACGTAACACCTGTTTTGTTGTCGAAAAATTAAGACATGGTTACATAAGAACAACAAGCATTAGTGGCCGAAAGGCCTATGTTTGAAAGTTTATAAAGTAGAGAGCTTAGCTTCTGTTAACAGTTTTGAACGCGGTCTTTAAATCTAAAAAAGACATAAAAAGCTGCTTCTTGTTGTCAACATACCGCTAAGTAATGCTAAATAGAGAAAATATCTGATCCATCTTTAATGCACCTATACGAAATCCAGCTTGAGAGACCTTAGGAGGTTATTTGATTCTATGTAATATTGGAAAATATTGTTCTCAAAGTTGGTAAAATTGAAACTCTTAGTGGTAGTACCCGTGGTGTGTTGGTTAGTGAGTATAGGATTTTCATGCCGATGTCAGAAGTCTTGGGTTTAATCCCTGCTTGTGCCATCTTAAAAATTTTTTCAAACGCACAGCCTTTTGCGAGGAATTGACAAATCCTCCAGGAGTAATTCCTGCCATGAAAGTGCTTTCTCAATTTAGCCGTCTTAATTTATTTGAAGTCCAAGCATCGTTATCTAATCATCTAGCTATGGGGGTTGGGACATAATCTTAAGCTTAAGTACGGTACACAAACAGAAAACGGGAAGAAGCTCAGCAGTTTTTTGGATTTAAATATTTTAATAACAGGGAGAAACTGAGAGTAGTAAATAAGACATTTAATATTCGCGTACTTCAGCTGAAGAGCCAATTTTGTGTTTAAATATTTAAGAGTTACAATATGAAGCTGGCTATTTTTCTGGAACGTATCCCATTAAAATAACCTTATCAAGGAGAAGTCATCAATTATAATAAAAGCTTTTCTTTGAATTTGGGTCAAGAGGCTTTTTTTATATTTAGCCAACGACATTAGGCATTGTCCATATGTAGGCATTAGGAAAAGAGGTAAGGGTTAGATAGGAGGTGCCGTTATACATACATTGATTTTTTTCATTCCTGGACATTGCAGTGATAGGGAAAGATAGATTGTGGCAAGGCATTGCACATTCGCGAAGTAGGGCTAAAAAGTTAATCTCTGTACTTCATATTACGGCCGAAGTTGGGCTCAATAATGAGCATTCCTAGGAGCCAGGGCAATATAAAGCCCGTTAAAATAACGTTAAAAAAGGGTAAGGCAAGAAACTTTACGACGATGTTAAAGTGACGTAATCGTGTTGATGATGTTAATGTCATCAATCATTTTAAAATATTGAATATTTGAATATTGTCCAAGATTCAAAATAAGTTACTGGAGCACCAGATTAGAGATGAGTGTTATATTCAAGTTTCGGAATTATATTGGTTTTGTATAGATTGTAGCTCAGACGGAGAGAAAAATTCCTTGCAGTTTCTCAAAAAACCTAGACATCTTGCTGCATTTTTGGCGATATCGCGTATGTGATCACTTCCCAAAAGGTGGTTGCTGATGCATCACATTCTGAGGATGTTAAAATTTCATGCAAGTGCCACTCATCGATAGTGGCAAAGAGGCTATATCTCGCTTTAACGATACAAGACAGCAGCCAGCGTTGGGTTTTCGAAGCAATAAATTTCACACGGTTTCTTATTCCTCATTGTACAATGCTGTGTAGGTCGGAATTTAATGAGCTTATCATATTTAGGGACACAATTCTTTTGATGGAGTCAGACAGAGCATCAAATTCCTGAGAAGTCAAAACTCTGTCCAGGTTTATTCTCCGATGCAAGTAAGTTAATGGAACTCAAACCCAGACGTGAGAGTTACATCCAAGTTTCAGATGTAACGGGATATTAATTTAGCAGTTTCAAAAGTATAGGGTTGGGATTCGACATATGTCTAACAAAGTTGTTAAACCGTTTTCTTTAAAGTTGAAAGTTTGACATTTACATAATCGTTCAACTACAATTGGTAAAATTGTCAAGAAATTGAAAGAGATTGGATTGGTTACAGATATTGTAAGGTCTGTACATCATCTTTTCGCTTGTGCTACTAAAAATATCGCTTCGAATTCCTTCTTAGGAATAAGGACTGTCTTACGACACATAATGGCATATTTTGCATTTGGGTCTACACATTCAACTCTAAAGTCCAGTTCATACAACAACTGAACCAAGCTGACCATTCACAACGTCGGTCGTACATACGTCAAACGGGTGCTTGAACGACAAGCGGTTTGCAGCGATTTTAGGCACAAAATTTTCTTCAGCGACAAAGCACATTTCTCACCCAGTGGGTATGTTTATAAACATTCTGCGACTTGTCAAGTAATTGAGGCCATTATATCGATAAAAAGGCACTATTTGGTGCGCTCTTTGGTCCGGAGGTGTGATTGGACCTTACTTCTTCGAAAACGACGATTTAACGTTATAATCACATGATTGTTTGCCTGCTATTCAAGAATACGACTTGAAGAATATGTTTATTTGTTTATTTGTTTATTTGTTTATTTAAGTAACCAATCTACGAATTTACATTCAACAGATTTCAATTTAAGTACATGTATAATACAATTCAGTTTATAAATACATAATATTACATACTATATATAAAATTAAAAATTGGAAAAAAAAAATTAATTAATTAAAGTGAACAATCGACTTTTAAATAAGTTTCTGGACATTGATATATCCAAACTAGAATAAAACATATTAAATAAATTACAACATGCGGAAATCGGTTCACGTTGTCCATACAGCGTATGATGGGAATCAATTGACAAAAGCGGTCTGGCTCTTAAGGAAATTGAAGGAGCATACAGATGCAAGCAGTTAAGCAAACTCTCACAATCAATGGTTGAAGTCAAAATATCACGAATAAACATGACACTATACATTTTTCTTCTCGACTCAAGAGTTTGTATTCCAAGTAATAGACATTTCGAATTATAAGAATGATGGAAACCTTCTATATTGTTTTCAAAAATATTTCGAAGAGCAAATCTGAGAAATTTTTTTTGAACATTTTCAATTCTCTTTTTATTAAAATCAGTTGTAGAGCTCCAAACAACACAATTATATTCAAGAACAGGACGCACAATACTGCAGTATAAAGATTTAATGGTGTAAGGGTCCTTAAATTCCAATGAGTTTCTTTTGATGAATCCAAGTAAAGAATTTGCTTTGGATACAATATAATTAATATGTAAGTTAAATTTCAATTTAAAATCAAATACAACGCCCAAGTCTTTGAACTTTTCAACAACTTGTAACGGAAAATTATTTAATGAATAGTTTGGAATAATATTTAACAAAGTTCTATTGTAGGCCATACAAGCACACTTGTCAACATTTAACAACAGATGAAGAATATTTCACCCAAACGGTGGCACAAGTCACCCAACTAGAGCGAATATGGCTTAATTACAAGAGACATTTCCTGGCCTCGTAATTTCTCGTCGTGTTGATATCAACTGGCCACTAAGATCATGCGATTTGACACCACTGGACTTTTCTTTGTGGGGCTACGCGAGAGACCGTGTTTATGCAAATGAACCCTTAACTCTTGAGCACTTAAAAATTAATATTTGTCAAGTTATGGCAGAGGTACCAACCAATTTGTGTCACAAATTGGCTATGAGCAAAGCTATTTTGAAGACACTCCAGGAACGAGTCCAAGAGAATAGGAAAGCTGGAAAAGCTTTGATAGGGGTTTTTCTAGGTTGAAAAAATACGTTTTCAGAATAAATGTTGAAATAGATGTGTTTGCTAAGTCCTTTACGATTGTTCCCAAAAAATATTACCGTATTGCTTGAAAGAGTTACGGTACAAAAACGAGATTTCCTAAATCATCTTCCATTAAAAAATAAAGTACACTTTTTAATAACATGAGCCTAAAATTTATATAAAGTTAAGAAAAAATTGCCTTATTACAATAATATACACGGAAATAAATCGATAAAATTGAAATCATGTTTCATGCATCAAAATGCATCACAGTCAAAAAAATCAACTCACCACCAATTTGTAAGAAAACCCATTTTATATCCATTTTCGCACATAACTCACCTGAAACGAAAAAATCAAAAAAGAATTAAATACAAAACAAACAAACATGATGAACATGAACAAAAGAAGGTAAAACATACACATCACAAAAAGGTGTAACTTGTTAAATTTGTTCGGTCAAAATAAATTACAATGCCACACCTCTCGCCTGATCGCGCCCCATTCGAATAACAAACAAAAGGAATCACACGCAATATAGCGCATACATCACCATCATGCGAGAGTCCCCTCGAGTCCCAAGGGAGCTGATATGAAGCTTGAACTCAGAACCATCAAAAGCAATTTACCACTCGTACATATAGCCTGCCTATATACACTTCGAGTACGTTTATTTAGTCGCCTTTTCGTAGAGCGTCGTGGTCGTCTTGGTCTTGGGCAATTCAATTTAATCGATCGGGCGCGAATTTTATTGAGTGCACGTAAAGATCAAGGCACCACCATCCGCATCCACCACCGAGCTGGGAAGGGACAGGCTGATGCACTATGCACACGCGGCTATAACTTATGCAGGTAGATACATATACAACAGAAAATTGAGCTTGATTCGTGGTACGCGCGCGTGAAAAATTCCACTAGAAGATTCGTTCCCATAAATCGCACCTCTGCACTTCATCGCCGCAATAATCACCTTGCTCTGTGTGGCTGTAGCTGCTTTGTGGCATGATGGCCAAGCCATCCAAACAAACACTTTACCCTAATGGCAGGGCATTTTCAAATTCAGCTTGACTAGCGTGGGGCGGCATGGGGATGTACTCGTATAGCCAAGACCTGCGCATCAATATACAAAGATTATGCGGGCTCACTTCCTTGGGACCTTTACAATTCAAGTTTGTGATGCGCGAGCACAGAGAATCATCATAACTCCTAATAAGTACCGTCAATAATCGTCCAGTACTTCGTGTCATTTTTTGAGAACTGCGTTCAGCTTGGCTTGGGGAGATGAACTTCTCCTCTCAGACCTGGCCCTGGCCAACAATGACGACGACGATGACATGGCCTCAGGAATGGCATTTTGTTTCTTCCACGCGGAATCGAAATGGGATGATCTTAAATGCAATTTTACTCTTTACACACAACGTTGACGACGACGACACGGACGTGGTACTACAAATGGAAGATGGGTGGATGGATGGATGGATGTGGATGGGATCACAAAAGGATATTATAAAGGTGCGGATACTATAAACTCATTGGCGTTGTAGTGGACCTGAACTGGACGTGCCACAGCGCCGCGCCGCTGTAGTCGTCCTCGTCGAAGACAGATTCGTCTTCATTCTTCTGACGACTCTGACAGGCAATTGTTACTGTGCCACACTAATTGACATGAATTGCGTTCTCAACGTCTATAAGGATCATTACGGAAATTATGATTGCGAATTTGAAATTTCACGGCTGAATGTGAATTGTATTGCAAGGTTTTATTGACGATGATGGTGCGGATGCTGTCCTTAGGGGTTTATCTATGTATGAAGTATTTATCTATATGACCAACAACACTATAACTTTATTGAGCATAATTTTGTTGTTGTTTGGTCTTAGGAGTGCCTAATTATTGATTTGAAGACGAACTAGACGTGTTTTGCCTGAAACGTCAAAATGAGGGTTCGTTGACATATTCAAAAGTATAAAAGTGTCTATATAATAAAACTCATTTTTTGGTATTAGCCAAGTTAAGGCAGTTTACGTTGAGTTACTCGGGAAGTTTGAAGCTCTTAGGGCTAAAGCACATATAAGCTTCAGCTTCGGCTTCGGCTGCGTTACGATGTACCTGCTTCGAGGTTGCTTTGATTGACATTCCTATTATGACATTTTCAATATGACATTTCTAAAATGAAACTTCTGTCATTAGCAGCTGTTATTTTTTTTCAAAAATTTGTTTTGATTTTTCGTGCAGTTACTTACTTACTTACTTACTTAAGGTGGCGCTACAGTCCGGGGCGGACCTGGGCCTCAACCAACAAGCATCTCCAGCCAGCTCGGTCCCTAGCTAGCTGTATCCAGTTTCGCACCCCAAGTTGGTTGAGGTCCTCTCCCACCTGCGTGCGCCACCTGGGTCGCGGTCTTCCTCTACTGCGCCATCCCTCGGGATTGGATTCGAAAACCTTCCGGGCTGGAGTGATGATGTCCATCCGCTCTACATGACCTAGCCATCTAAGCCGTTGGAATTTAATTCTGCTAACCAGGTCAGTGTCGCTAAACAGTCCGTACAGTTCGTCGTTATATCTTCTCCTCCATTCTCCATCTATGCGTACGGGACCAAAAATCACCCGAAGAATTTTTCTCTCGAAGCATCCTAAGACGCTCTCATCTTTCTTTGACAGGGTACAGGCCTCAGAGCCATAAATGAGAACCGGGATGATGAGTGTCTTATAGATGGTGATTTTACATGCTCGAGAGAGGACTTTACTTCTTAATTGCCTTGTAAGTCCAAAGAAGCAGCGATTTGCAAGGGTTATTCTTCGTTTGATTTCAGCGCTGGTGTCGTTGTCTGCATTAATAGCGGTGCCTAGGTAGACAAAGTCCTTAACTACCTCAAAGTTATAGCTATCCATGGTGACGTTTTGTCCAAGACGTCGTCGTCCAGTGTCATTTTTTGATGACAGCATATACTTGGTCTTGCCCTCATTGACCACTAAACCCATCTTCTTCGCTTCCGTCGCAATGCTCAAAAACGCTCCACTGACATCACGCTCTGATCTTCCAATTATGCCAATCTCATCTGCGTATCCGAGTAATTGGATGAATCTTTGGAAGATTGTGCCTCTAGTGTTGACGGTTGAGTTTTGCACAATTCTTTCCAGAACGATGTTGAAGAAGTCGCATGACAGTGCATCGCCTTGTCTAAAACCTTTTTTGACATCTAATGCATCGGTAAGATCTTTTCCGACCTTGATAGAGCAGCGTGCGTTCTCCATCGTCATTCTTCACAAACGGATAAAATTGACAGGGATGCCAAAACTAGACATTGCTCGGTAGAGCTCTTCCCTATAGATGCTGTCATACGCGGCTTTAAAATCGATAAAGAGATGGTGGGTATCGATTTGAAGCTCCTGGGTTTTTTCCAAGATCTGCCGTAGTGTGAATATTTGGTCGATAGTGGACTTTTCTGGTCTGAAGCCACACTGATAAGGACCAATCAGGTTGTTGACGAATGGTTCCAGACGTTCACATAATACGCAGAGAGGATCTTATACGAAATGTTAAGGAGTACCCGTGGCATGATGGTTAGTGCGTTGGACTGTCATGCCAAAAGGTCTTGGGTTCGATTCCTGCCTATGCCATCTAAAGTATTTTTTCTCCTTTCTTATGTATCGGGCACACTATGCTGGGATTCCACTCATCGGGCACGCTTTCTTCCGACCATATTTTGCAGATGAGTTGGTGCATGCTGCTTTAGTTCTGCAGCAATGCCGTCAGCTCCAGCAGCTTTGTTTGACTTAAGCTTAGATATAGCTATCTTCACTTCGTCAAGGTCGGGTAGGCGGAATTGTTGATCTGCGTCGCGTCGCCGAGGTTGAGTGGTTCTATCTCCCTTACAGCGGAATTCGGTTCGTCACCGCCCTTATATAATTTGGAGAAGTGGTCTTTCCATATTCTCAACATAGACTGCGGTTCTACTACGTTGTTCCCCTAATCGTAATTACAGGCTTCGGTTCGTGGCTGGTACCCTTGGGAGGTTTTTTCTACCTTTTGGTAAAATTTACGAACCTCATTTCTGTTGTGACATCCCTCTATCTCCTCGATCGCGCGCTTCTCATGCTCTCTTTTTTTCCATCTAAGAAGCCGGTGTTTCTCTCTCCTCTTCTGCTCGTAGAGCTCGCGAGCAGCTCTAGTCCTTTTGTGCAGCGCCGTTTTGTATGCCTCTTGTTTCGCTGCGTGCGCTTGCCGGCATTCGTCGTCAAACCAGGGGTTTCAATGTGGTGGCCGTGTGAAACCTAGCACTTCAGAGGCGGCATCTCTGATGGCTGTAAGGCAATTCTGCCACTGGTTTTCAATGCTTAATGCAGGCAGCATAAGATTCCTTAAGAGGTTATTAGAGACTCGATCGGAAAAGGACATGGCAGTCTCGTGCATCTAACGTCGAAACTTCTCACAATACTTCCTTGTTTTTGCTTGGATCTGGATATCCGTAGCCGTAGCTTCGCTACAACGAGGTAGTGGTCCAAGTCAATGTTGGCCCCTCGAAAAGTTCAGACATCCAGTATACAGGACAAGTTTCGTGAGTCGATCGCAATGTGGTCAATTTGGTTGACAGTTGATTGATCATGAGATGTCCATGTCCCCTTTTTGGATATTTGGATGTGCGCACTGCATACTAGCTGCCAGGACGTCTCGCCCTTCAGTGAAATCGATCAGCCTGAATCCTTTGACGGAGGTGGCGTCGTGCAGGCTGTATCTCCCGATTGTGCCACCAAAGATGTCTTTTCATCCTAGCTTGACCTTAAATTCTCCTAAGACAATTTTAATGACATAGCCAGGGCACTACTCATAAGTCTTGTTCAAGAGCTCGAAGAATATGTCTTTGGTGTCCTTATCCCTGTTGGGGCGCATATTAGTTATATGTTGGTGAATTTAGTCTTGATTTAGTCTTGTTGTGAGGCGCTCGCTTACACTGTTGAAACTCAAGACTTTTGGCCTGAGTCTAGTTCCAACAACAAATCCAAACCCAAATAGACGCTGTTTTTGTTATTGATAGCAGTCGCCGTAGTAGATATCGCAGTCTTTTAGTTTGCGTTTGCCCGGTCCATCCCATCGCACTTCTTGGATGGCGGTAATATCTGCCCTGAAGCAGTTAAGGGCTTCCTCTAATTGTTCGGCTGCACGTAGTCTGTTAAGGAACCTAACATTCAACGTACAGATTCGAAGTTCGTTGTCCTTATTTCGTTTGCTTAGGTTGCCAGCAGTAAATCCGACTGAATACGAGTCTTGTTGATGCTTCGCAACTAATGTATTTTTTATTTGGTCAGGAAGTCCTCCTGACGACACAACCCCCAACCTGGAGTGCCAGATCCTTAGGATGGGGAGCCGGATAAAGCGCTCCTTACAGGCCTGGGCTCTGAAAAAGTCGCAGAAGCCCTATAGGGTGTTCACTAAGTAGTTCAACTTTACTGGAACTGAAGACGCTACCGTTGATTCCATCTCTAGAATTCGTCCGCTGCCGTATGGATAAGTAGAGGTGCCTTAATGAATTGGTTGGAACCCAATCTCCAGTTGAGGTACTAGGCACCCGATGTTCGCCGCGGGGAGGTGAGAGTAGGATTCGAAAGACAGAGGTGGGTTTTGATAAAAACCTGTGGATTCTTGTGTCCTCTTGAATGCACATGTCCATCATTTGAACCAATAAGTTGGAACTTATTTTGGACTTATGTCTAAAGAACTAAGCCGTCAAACGAAAGATAGGGTGAAAGTGGCTACTGGCTGGAAAGCCCAAAAAAGGTGTAGCAGTAATGGTTAAATTATGATTTACCAATATATCATACTTATTAAATTTCAAAACAGTTCATTAATGTAAAGTATGTGAGAAATTGAATGTCATCTTGAAAAGTTCATCAGCCTCACAATTTCCCGAAATATTTCTCTAAGCCATTTTTGTGGGAGATGATCGATAGTTTGTTTGTGAATTTGAAGAAGTAGAACCAAGTTTCGTAAGGATGGTTATTTATTTGAAACGATAAATATATCTTTATTGTGGAAAGCACGTTTTTCAGAAGTTCTTCCTGGAACTAGCTACTAATTGTGGTCATGAAATCAGTAGTACATACGTAGTTCTGCCATAAGTTCTACCCCTCATACAAAAACGTCTTATTCAAAGAGTAAACCAATTATCAAAACTCTTTTCAGTTCCGGCCTTTTGTGCTGTCTTCACCAAACCAGCTTTAATGGAGTTAATATTTCGGTAAGGCTTTCAGAAAGCCTTTTCCTCTAAGGCATCCCACTGTCGATAAAAAATAAAATTGGGTGTCGCAACAGTCCGTTTAAGCACTAGGGCCTAGTGACTGACAACTCTCAACCATTCCTGTGTGCGAGTACTGTTGTCAGGGATGGAGGGACCTACAGTTTTCAGCCAAATCTGAACCGCAAATTTGAGAAATTTCATGGCAAGAAATACTCTTGGAAAATTTGTCAGTTCCTTGCAAGAGTCACTACCCGTGAAATAAACTTTAGGTGGTATAGGCAGGGATCAAACCCCTCATACAAAAACGTCTTATTCAAAGAGTAAACCAATTATCAAAACTCTTTTCAGTTCCGGCCTTTTGTGCTGTCTTCACCAAACCAGCTTTAATGGAGTTAATATTTCGGTAAGGCTTTCAGAAAGCCTTTTCCTCTAAGGCATCCCACTGTCGATAAAAAATAAAATTGGGTGTCGCAACAGTCCGTTTAAGCACTAGGGCCTAGTGACTGACAACTCTCAACCATTCCTGTGTGCGAGTACTGTTGTCAGGGATGGAGGGACCTACAGTTTTCAGCCAAATCTGAACCGCAAATTTGAGAAATTTCATGGCAAGAAATACTCTTGGAAAATTTGTCAGTTCCTTGCAAGAGTCACTACCCGTGAAATAAACTTTAGGTGGCATAGGCAGGGATCAAACCCAAGACCTCTCGCATGACAGTCCATCGCACTAACCATCATGCTACGGGTTCCCATGGGCAAATCCTCAGCGGTGACATACCTTAGTATATTGTATTTAAGTCAAAGTTGGATGGTTTTTGCCTTGTGAGCCGGCGTAGATTCTTGTTAAAAAATCCATCGATTGCCTGCAAATAAGATGTTACTTGCGGGATTCACAACCTTCTCTAAAATATCACTTTAAAAGTAAGAACCACGTGTTTTCACGCCCTACTCTCAAAAATGCAAATTTGTATTACGGTCAAATAACACTCGCCACCTATCCATAACTGAAGCTGAATGATGGCCTCTCTTGAGTTCTTAACAATTTCAGTAGCTTTCTTGGAGCTCTGGTCGTAAATCCTGTCGTTTTGGCAATCAATTTCATTTCCACTGTAAAAATGTTCTCATTTGTGAAAAGAATATGTTTGAGCCCTCGATTTGCTTGTCTTTGAAGCAACACCTTTGATCTTGTGGCTCTTACAAAGCGCAGAGCTTCAGTCAAGCGTTGCCTAGTTCTTCTACGGTAATCGCCAAGCCTAAGTTCTTTTTTTTTACGAGGCGAAACATCGTTCTTGTAGCTGTTTTCATTTCTCGAGCCATAATTTTCTGTTTGCGGAGGTCATTTCTTTGGATTCTTCCCGCGAGTGCTTTGATAAATTCGCCCACTTCAACTGACTCATAATATTGTTACTTTAGGTATCCATTTGTCCATTATATATTTTAAGAACAACAACAGATCAATACATTTTTTTTGGCGATTCATGAATTAGGCACACGTCTTATGGCAGGAGTACGGAAGTAGTACCCGTGGCGTAGGACTGTCATGCTACAGGTCTTGGGTTCTATCCCTCCCATTGTGCCACCTACAGATTTTTCACGGGCACTATACCCCTTCCGAGAATTGGACAAATTCTACAAGAGTAATTCTTGTTATGGAAAGTGCTTTCTCAAATTAGCCGTTCGGATTCGGCATATAAACTGTAGGTCCCCCATCCCTTACAACATTAATCTCACACAGGAATGGATCAGAGTTCTAACCTTTACTAAGTTGTAGTTCTCAAGGGACTGTTGCTCCGCTTAACACTTAGCTTAGGGATATTCTTAAAGGTGTAGTGGAATTGTTTCACGTTAGTGTGTTTTGACTACGTGCGTTTACTAGGGCTATACGTTACAAAGTCCATTCGATTAGTCCAATTTTGCAATACTTTGCCCATAAATGTGGTCATATGACATTAATAGTGGATTAAATATTAATTTTGCATATACCATTGAATGAATATAGTCTTATACAAACAATTTGGTTGTCATATTGATTACCAAAATAGACTATCGAGAATTGTTATATTGACTAATGGTTTATGTCTAATTAGATTACGGTTTTTAGAAAAAATTATCATATTGACTAGTTACCGCAATTGTCCTACTGAATACCGCTTTTGTTATATTGACTACCGCAGTTTCAATTTCCTTTAACCAAAGTTGTTATATTGACTACCACAGTTGTCAATTGAATACCAAGGTCAAAAGGATGACTTTTTTCGTTCTGTGCAGTTAACTTGAATCCATCTGGAAATAAAGTTGAGAAGAACTAAAAGATTAAACGTAATAAACAGAAATTTCAACACAGTTTGACATTGTCAACGGTCATACTATCAAAAAAACACCCTTTACATCAAATACAATTTGAATGATTGAAAAAAGTTACACAATTCATAATTTTTAAGTGCTATAGAAAAGCTAATAAAAAGTGATAAAGGTGTTGTAAATATAACAAACTCACAAAAGTTATGGAAGCGTAATTAATTTTTACGACACCATAGAAAACCAACCCCCCATTTTACATGAAATGTTGCTCTATCACATACTCGTATATATTTTTTCCTTATAACCCAAAAATTGCGTGTTGAAGTCTCATTGACATTCCAACACCACAGGCAAATTTACTGTTTGATCACCCAACATCACAACTCCTCAAATTCGCCAAGAAAACGCAACAAACCTTATTCCATTGGTCTTATATAATTAACGAATACCAATACCTTCTAGAAGCCCACAAAACTTCCATTGCAAAGCTTATCCACATACAATACAGCCATTTACCATTAAAGTATACCTTCATCTACCTATACTCTTGGCATTTACTCATTGGATCTCGATATACCCAATGCGGCTTTATCTGAGCTCGAAACTTCGCTCAAAACTTAATTTTCCACATGAAGTTGACAAATGACACCACCTGAGGCGTCAATGCTGTCGCCCTCGACGCTGTCATTGACAAATGCAATAATTATGCTGGCCGTTTGTCATCGCGTCAACTTTCAATTAGATGCTTCGCAACTGTAGGTGGACGTCTGGAGGACCATCGCCATCGTATATTGGCATCATGTGGCTTGCTTTGTGCCTCCGAAATGAATCGATTTAACTCACATGTACCCAAAGCCGATTGCAGCTTTTGTAAATATTGAATGCAGCATTTCTGATGGGAAATGGAAGCAATGAACCGTCATAATTGAAATCTGAGTCAACACACTTTGGTTGGATTTGTGAGATTTTGCAACAGTACAATAATGTTGGAAATCCGAGGCCAATTCTCTGGACAATATTCTATGCGCCACAACTACTGCCGTGCGTCTGTCTGTCGCAGTGAGTTGGTCGCCATTTGCAATTATTGATTGCAACCATCAGGCTCCTTGGTGCGCGCGATAATTATCTTAGCCGATCATATTTAACGAGAAAACTGCACTACCGACCGACGACGACGACATCAGCTACGCGACGGACAAACGACAACGAATATCGTATTTAATATACAGTGACGGTTTGCGGCAGTCCTGGTGCTGGTAGTAAGTTACTTATAAACGCTACGCTGCATTTTGAGTGCAGCCAATATGAGTTTGATATAAATTTAATAAGGCAGTTAGTAGAACACTAGTCATTTATCATCTTATCTCTAAAGTGGATCAATTGCATTGCGCTTATCAGACAATTTATCTAAAGCGCTCCTGTGCTTGATTGTCTGTGAATTGTTAGCTGCCGAAATATTGGGAAATTATAATAAGGATCATTAGCGGCATTTGACATTATTTGAATCAATTTGTTAATTCAAGCGTAAAAAGTGAATAAAATGTACGAGTAGTAAAAGCTGAAATTAAAAACTGCTCACAGTTGACAAAATGATTATGAAACAGGAAATATATATACTTTTTAAATTACGTTGAAATAGTTATTAAATATTTGATGGACGTTTTTTAAATGTGTGTGTCATTTCGGACCCATTTTCTCAAATTATACGAATAGTAATAATTTTGTTCAAATACAAATCTTAGTTAGTTGCATTGATAGTTTTTGCGATAGGATTTGTTTCGTTGACAGCGTTAAAGAATTCCATCTCGGCGCATCCCTCAGGAACACCTCATACAGCAATAAAGAAACCCTTTCAAAGACAAATTTAACACTGCTATGTGAGCACAGATGGATTGAATCTTTTTGCATTCAAGTTTGGTTTTAGTTAAACGTGGATGAAGGATTTTTAGTGTTCTGTAATAGAGGAACCAGCCTGAGAACAAACTATGTCCATTTGCAGATAGAAGATATTTATGTAGATATATTAAGATACAAAAATTAGGTAGGGAAGGGTAGGGTAGGGTAGGGTCAATCTGTCAATGCTTTTTAAATGAAAAAATCTGACCATGCTGTCTCAGTTATTGATGCACAAGATTGCGTTTGTTACAGCAGTCATATCATATATAAAAGTGGGTTAAGTAAGGTTAAATTGGCTGTCGGTTATGAAGTAGGACACGCTTAGGCCAGTTGTTGGCCCACTGTATTACCACATGAAACTGCCTTGTTTTATCAAATCTTAAACTTGTCAGAACTATACCATTTTTACTTACTTATTTATAGGTCCTCAGACCTGTTAAGTCCCTTAAGGGGCATAGGGCCTCTACTATGCCTTCGTTTTATAGATTTTATAGGTTCCTGACCTGTCCCTTATGTAGGAGCTCATTTGAAATACGGTTTGGCCAGAAAATCCTTGGGATGTTACGAAGACATCTATTTACGAATTTTTGCAGTTTTCTTGTTATTACTGAAGTAACCTTTCAAGTGCTGTACCCATAAAGAAGCACAGATTCGACATTTGTGCGAAACAGTCGTAGCTTTGTTCTTAAGCTGATAGAGTTATTCCTAAAAATTTTTGACAGCATACCGAACGCCACTTTTGCTTTGCCACTACGGCAGATGACGTCTTGTTCCGCCTTCGATGGAAACGATGCTTCCAAGGTATTGAAAGCTCTCCACTTTTTCCACCGTTTGGGAGAAAGTATTTATTTGAGAGGATGGTCGGCTTCCGAGGCTGATCATTCTTGTTTTGCCGGAATCAATTTTAGCCCCACAACTTCTGCTTCTCTCTCCACACTTGTTGTCATTTGATCGAGATCCATGATCCTATGAGAGAGTAAGCTAACATCGTCAGTGTAATCCAAATTTGTAAGATCTCCTTTTTTTGGGAGCTTGACGATCATTCTCTTCTTCCACTCATAGGGGAAGCTTTCGGTGGTCCAGGCTTCTTTTATGAGCGTATGAAGCAGTTCATTTGATGACGTTGGTGCTGCTTGCTCTGCGGGAATTCCATCAAGTCCTATCGCTTTGTTGTTCTTAAGTGCTTTAATTGTGGCAACGACCTCATCTTTACTGGGAAGTGCGGATTCGGAAATTAGTTTCTTAAGGCGCTTCTGAAGGTATTGGCTGCACCTTGTTTGCAAACACGGTTTAAAACCAAGGAAAAGTGTTCTTTCCACATACTGACTTACTCATCCACCGAACTTATCACAGTACCGTCTACTTCTTTCACCAGGTGTTGCTTTAAGCTGTGTGTACCGGTCAGCTCTTTGGTTATTCTGTAAACTGTCCTGCTCTCACAACTGTTTGCAGCATCTTCTGCTTCAACGCGCCAATGCGTTGATGTAGTTACGCTTGTTGATCGTTGCCCAAGATTCTTTTGATAGCCAAGTGTTGTTGCTTTCTTTTTTCCGACCGACTATTCTGTCCGTACCTGAAATGAAAACATTTTTCACAGTATTCCAATAGTGTTTTATGTCGTCATGTACTGTGCTGCTGATTGTTCTCATTACGTGTGACAGGTGGTCCCTTGTTGACGGGTCGTGGGATCCTTTAGTCTGTTGTTCCGTTGGATCTTTCAACTGTAGCTGTACGTAATATTAGGGTAGCTATCATTAAGTGGTGGTCACGGGCAAGTCTCTTCTGTTTTGTACATCCAAGAGACTAGTCAACCAATCGCGAAGTGGCCAATTTGGTTGGCAGATGCTTGCCTGTTCGTCGACACCTACCTAATTTTATGAAAAAGTGCCACTAACCACAAGGCTATTGGTGTTGCAGAAGTCAATGAACCTCTCACCATTATTATTGCAATTGCCGACTCCGTGAGCTGTGAGCATCCATAACATGTCTTAGCCCGGTGTTGTTATTGCCAACCTTACCATTGAGGTCTTCCATAACCAAAATTATATCTCTGCGGGGAGTTTTGTTGTAGGCGGATCTTAGTTGACTGTAAAAAGATTCTTTCTCTTCTTCACATGCAAGCTCCGTCGGTAGGTAACACTGCATAATGGTTACGGGTCGTACTCTACTCTGAAACCTAGTTTTGATAAGCCTTTCCCCAAGGGGTTACCACAAAATAAGGTTTCTGGTTGCCGGTTTTGTAAGCTTCTCGAGCTTTTCCAGGGTCATGGCCAAAGTAGAGCAGTACAGTGTTACGTGTTGGTGACTTGTATTTGCCCGATACCAACCATCAAACTTCGCTTAACCCTAAGATCTTAGGGTTATCTTGTACCGCATAAACTCTCTCTCTAATTGGAATAATCTGGCATTGTGCGGAGCTTCTCTTCCTGCGTCTAGAAGCGTCCCCACATTCCAGAAACCAATCTTTGTTCGGGTACAATAGCCAAACGTCGTCAACGAGTTATCATCAATTATCCGAGGTGTAATTTCGGTTTCCATAGCGGGATGGAGTTCAGTTACGATGAGTGCTAATCTCTGTAACCTATCCTGAAGAGGTACCTTCACCCTTTCAATTTTAGCTAAATTATGTATATAGAGATACACAAATCATTGCCCAGGGTCCACCACGAGTAGGTAAAGGAAGAACTCCAACATGGCAAGATAGTTGCATTGCTGGCCTAAACCAAGTTTTAGACAATCACTAACTACCCGATCTGCCATGCCGCAGGCACCCGATTTTTATTTTTTTGGTGAGTTCATTTGTTTTATAAATTCCTGGAATATCTCTTTGGCCGGGCAACCAGCGAAGGTGATGATTAGAGATGATTGACAGTTATGAACTACTAAAGAATTTGAAAAGTCCAAGGATTTAACTGCAGTTTGACTTTATGAAAAAATCCAGTTAACGTTATCGCGTTTTGTATAAGATAGAACAAGGCTTCCCTTTTATTCAAAAGTTCAGCCTGAAACGTTTAGCACTAATTAGAAGGCGAATAAGAGACTTAATTTCAGTCGTTTGGAATACACGCCTCCATTAACCCCATCATTAGTTTTTGATCCATATGTATTGAAGTGAATTGACTATTCTACCAGAAAGATCTAGAATACATAGATATTTGGAAGTTTCTAACGAACTGTAGTTGATGGATGTCTATTTGCTTGGAATTGATTCTAAATTATTAAGAATTACACGGAGTGGCCAATGGTGTTATAAGTTCACTGTGATAAAGCTTAGAGTTAAAATAAATAATTTATACATTTGTTTTTCGAATTTAAAAGCTTTGGCTTTGCAGTCAGCTCGACTAGCGACTTATTTATTGGTTTTCTTTGTTTTAAATTTCAGTTTTAATTCAGATAGTTGACAAGATTCGTCCAATTTGGTCTATCTAATATTAGAATTGTCTCTTTTAAAGCGAAATTATTTAAAATATGAGAATCACTTGTTCAGGGTGGGGCGTGGTTACTTCCTTATTTAAAAAAATCATAACACAAAAAGTATTGGCAATATAATATATTGAAAGTTTTATTTTATTTTGTTTTAAAAACTACATCTCGAAGTTGGCCACCATTCTCCTCAATGCACTGAGATAGTCGGAATTTGAAATCGTTTTCAATTTTTCCCGTTGAAACCACACTTCTTTAACATTAATTTCTTCAAGTTAAGCAGAAAAAAATCCACAATCATGCTGAAATAACGTTCGGAATAGACCTTAACTGTTCTTTTGTTCTCTCTAAAGCACCATGGGCCAATAATCCCGATTCTGGATATATTGCACACCAAACAGTATTACGTTCTGTATGCAGAGGCAGCTCTTGAAGTTCTCTCGAGTTAGAGGAAGGTTTCACATGGATTTTTTTGAGCAACATAATCGAGTGGATTAAGTTGTTGCACCACTGTAAATTTGTATGGTTGAAAATTAAGTTCTTCATGAAGAATTCGTCTTATTGGGGGACTAGAAATCCATAAAGCAGACTCTAGGGGATTTCAAAATCACAGCCCTCACCCTTTCGATGTTTTCTGGCATCCTGAAGATTCTGGAAGGTCCATTATGTTTCTTCTGCACGCTACCGGTATCCTTGAACGTGTTCGTCATCAATTTTAGATATTCTTTCGGTTCTAATTTCTCCAGGTAAGTGGTTAACAATGTCATTATTGAATAGTGAAGTCCACTAAGCGAGCGGACAACCTTGTTTAATACCATTCAGATTATTGCGTTCCATCCCAGACATTAGCTTTTGTGCTTGTAATATATTCTTGATGACATTTAAAAATCTGGTTGAAAGACCCGTCTGCGAAAGTTGCAACTACCTGAAAACAATAAACTCGACTTTTCATATGCCATGAGTGACATTTTTACCCGGTTTCGGCGGTGGAGTCGGCTCAGTAATGGGAACACTGAGAGAATATGTTAAATAAGGCAGGGAAAAATACTTAAAGAAAGGACGATTTTAGAGTTGCCTTAAACAAACAACGCGAAGTACTTCACCTTGAAACAAATATTATGCTAAAATTTTAGGTCCGGTTGAATCCAAAACCTATACTTTACTCACTTACTTAAGGTGGCGCTATAGTCCGGTGTGAACTAGGACCTTACCCAACAAACTTCTCCATCTAGCTCGGTCCCTAGCTAGATGTCTCCAGTTTCGCGCTCCAAGTTGGGTGAGGTCACCTTCCACTTGTGCGCGCCACCTGATTCGCGGTCTTCCTCTACTGCGCTGTCCTGTGGGTGCGGATTCAAAGACTTTCCGGACCGGAGCATTGGTTTCAATGCGCTCTTCGTGACCCAGCCATCTTAGTCGTTGGACTTTTACTCTTCTGGCTAAGACTACGTCGCTGTACAGCCAGTACAGTTCGTCGTTCCATCTTCTACTCTACTCCCCTTCGATGCATGGTTCATGCTTCTGCACCGTATAGCAGGACGGGGATGATAAGAGACTTATAAAGCAACACTTTGGTCTCTCGAGAGAAAGTTACGTCTGTCGATTGTGACATTTTGATTAAAACGTCGGTGTTGTATGTCCTTTCTAGACGACAGCATGTACTTTGTTTTGCCCTCATTAACCGTTAAACCCATTTTTGCCGCCTCTGCCTCAATACTCACAAAAGCCCCATTGACATCACGCTGAGTTCTTCCGATTATGTGAATGTCATCAGCATATGCCAGTAATTGGACAGACTTTTGAAAGATAGTGCCTCTAGTGACGTGTGAGCTCTGCACTATTCTTTCAAGCACGATGTTAAAAAAATCGCATGACAGCGCTTCACCTTGTCTAAAACCTTTTTTGACATCGAAAGGTTCTGTTAAGTTGTTTCCAAACTTTATGGAGCAGCTTGTTACGGACGAGTTTGGCAATGAAGCCAAAACTAGACAATGCTCTATACAGCTCGTCCCTGTAGATGCTGTCATATGCGGCCTTGAAATCGATGAAAAGATGGTGGGTGTCGATTTGGTGTTCTTGAGTTTTTTCAGGATCTGCCGTAATGTGAATATTTGATCAACTGTGGACTTTCCTGGTCTAAAACCACACTGATAAGGACCTATCAGGTTGTTGACGATGGGCTTTAGACGTTCACATATTACGGCAGAGAAGATTTTATAGGCGATGTTAAGTAGACTTATTCCTCTATAGTTGGTGCAGTTCAGAGGGTCTCCTTTTTTCAGGATCCAAAACCTATAACTGAAAAGATATGATAAAATCTTCTGTACGTTATAAAAATACTCAGCAAACTTTAACGTTACCTACAAACTGAAAATAGCTATCATCACTGAAGATAATAGAAAGAAAATCCAGATTATTTGGATAGGACTTAATTCTTTATACAAAAGCGGATGTATCATCGTTTTTGAAATGTCAATTTTTTTAAGATCAATTTATAGGATGCAGCAGCAATAGTGTAAGTTGTTGTAAGTGTTCACATCACTTTCTTGAACCAGGATTTCAAATTTTTCCTCAAATCTATTATTTCTGCAAAATGGGGATATTGTTACAATTTTTTTTTTAATTTACCAATGTCAATAAAAATAGAACCTTTAATTGGAAAAGCCTCTGCATTATTTTAGACTTCAGAAGCGATCTGTACCATGAAGAAATCTAGAGCAGGAACTCGTTTTTGATAAGCCATTGATGATTACTTCAGCCTCTTTACTGTATTTCAAACAAAATTCTCAATTAAAATTCATTGGAGAGAAGAAGGATTTTGAAGTTTCTACAATCATGGTGGTGTTGTCAAGGTTAGCAAGGGCTTTCTGTTATCAAAATATTGATTGAAACTTACTTAAAACTTTTCGAACAACAATTTCACCTAAATCCAAAACAACTTCAGAAGCCTAAAGTGCGGAATTCAAAAAACTTAGTCCTTGCAATTGCTACAAGTAAGAACAGAAGGCTCATAAATATCGATTTGGTGCCAACCAGCTGAATTAAACATTTTCACAATATAGTTAAATACAAAAATCAACTTATAACATAATATAAATTAGTACCTAGGTCTTTATAAGCAAAAGTACTGAGTTATTGATAATTAAAAGTAGAAAGGAAACTTCTTAGTCCAAAGGTTCATACAGTCAGAATCAATTGCGACATCTAATAGTTTGCTCTTCGTTTAGTAACTTGAGCAATATACAACACATTTGCCTGTTAAAAATTTTAAAAGATTTCTTATCTCTAGACATCGATCATAAAATGTAATTTTACACAATTACACTATCAAGAAAAAGGTTGCATCAAAATCAAAAACTGAAATCAAATCCAATTGAATTCGTCATACACACAAATCAAAGGTTTATTTTCATTTATTTTCCCTCAATGTCCATTACCATTCGATTTCCCGAAACTAAATTCAAAAAGATTTATAAAAGAAAAAATCTTATTGAAATTGAGACCTATATCTTTTTGTTATGCAATTCGAAATAGCTTCAAAGCATATTTCAGAGGCCTTCTCTTATATACCGGCTTTCAATATTTCGAAGCAAGAAAAAAAAACTTATCAGAGCTCCTTCGACAATGAATTTAACAAATTTGAAAAACTGATCATATGGCTCCATCGCATCGGTGGGGTCTGGTCTCCGTTAATATTGTAAATGACTGGTATAGCTTTTCCGCCATTTTTTTTTATTATTTTTGGATAACTATTTGCAACATGATCAATGAACAGTTCAGTCACTGTGCGTGTGGTGTAACTGCTCCGATAGGGCAGCTAAGATTTACATTCATTGAAATAAATAATTTAAACAAAAAAAAACACATGTACATAAAATATATTAGGTAGGTATACAAAAATAGGAACATAAGAAAATATAAATCGATCTAACTAATCGAATAAATAAAGCGAAAGTCACGCTCCATGGAATTATGTCGATAGTCTAAGCGCGAGTAATTAATTCGCAGAGTTAAGTAAACATGATTAATAATAGCAATAAGAATTTGCTAGCATGCCAGACAATTATAATAGTTGACGGCGGCGGCGCGGCGTGGTGGTAGCGGGGGTGGATGGAAGTTGTGGCGGACTGGGAACGACCAATCGACAGGGTAACAACACATGTCTACTGGATGGCAGCGGTGGCGGCAGCAGCCAGCCCACTCTAGACGAAAAAAAACCGCCACACATTGCCGAGCACCCAATGCCGCAGCCGCAGTCGTAGCCGCCGTCGACATCAACATCGACGACAACGACGAGAAGATTTACGAGCTTCCACTTGTCGACAATCTTAGTGCATGTGGACTACATTTGGGTTCGCTAATTACTAGACCACATGGGAGAGGTTTAGTTTGTTGTTTTGGTTGAAAAAAACTACCTCTGTCAGATGCTATCGCTCTTTCTCTCTCAGTGGGAGTTGGGCTGCTGCTTTGCGGCTGCACATATTTTCTGGGCATTGACCGATTTGAGATCTGTCAAAAAGAGTCATATCATAATGTTTATAGAATTGGAACAGGGATAGTCTTAAAGACTTGATCTATGTCTTGGTTTTTTTATTTTTTAAATTCAATTTCTATCGTAAATCGTGATCTGTGTTACTCAATTTTGAGTTATGGTTGTCAAATGCATATATCTCGAAACAGGGTGCGTTTTTGTGTCTTACATTTTAAATTTAGAATGTTGTCTGAGTAATTGACGTTTTAAAATCGTTTTGTCAGATATTTAGTCCACCATTTCGACGTATAAAGATAAATTCTTAATTTTAAGGTTTGCATATCAGCTCTTTTGTTTTTACACAACAATCGAAGAAACAGATTTCAAGTTAAATGAATTTAATTGATAGATTTAATTTTAAGTAAATTAAATATTTGTATTTGTTGATGAAATGATGAAAATACCTATGCACACATTTCTAAAACACGAAAAAATTCAATTAAACTTGATTTACTTCGCTTTCTCTGTCATCGTCGTCGTTGTCGTTATTCTGGGGTAAAATTTAAATCAATGACTTGGCTACATATCTACGAAGCTCTTCAAGTAGATCCGCACTTAGAAGAATTTCGGTATGAACAAACATAAATTCTTTGAAGTGCACCATCACAAAATACAGAGCGGTACTCTCTAGTACCGTAAATGATACACAGCATCATTTCAAAAGAAACAAAAACAAAATCTATTTATTTACGAGGAATAAAATCTTTCAATGTACCGTGAACATGGTACACATCTGGGTAGAGATAGATACTTATACTTACGCTACATATCGTCAATAATAGTAAAAAGAAAAGATACACTTATTGCCAAGTTTGTTTGTTTCTCGCCATCGCATCGTCGTCATGATGATGTTTATTGGGAAATAGGCCTCAAAAAGCCCGAAATCGAAATCCCATTACACAAGACTATAAACAGTTTTATTTTTGTTTGTACGGAGGTGGATCAGTGTAACATATCGTCGATGGTGGTTCTCTGATTTTTATTTGGAAATTGATAGGTAGGTAAACTAACTGATTGGGAGAAATCAATTGATATTGAGGTTGACTCGGGATATGACTGTGATGATACGGAGTGGCGACGACGAAGCATGGTGTGTCGAATGTTTATGACACTGTTAAGCTTTGTTTATTTTTGAATTGTTTTGTGGTAATCAAGGTGTGTTGACTTTAATAGGATAAGAAGGCTTGTGGGACTAATAAATCAATTTTTATGAAAGAATTGGGTATACTACTTGTGATAAGTTGTTTGTTTTACGCAACATTTTTTAAGTACCTGCAATGACCAACACTTCTCTTAAGTTCATACAATTTTGACGATAACAGTTAATTTTGAATTGGTTTCATTTATTTTACATACAAAATGATTGTGAAAAATGCAACGAAAATTTGTAAGAAGGTTTTTCTACTAGAATAAAATAGAAATGACTTTATTTATACATAAAATTCAGTTATACAATAAATAATTACAAGTCTTTTAAGACCTAGTCTTAAAACCATCGGTCAGAATGATAGAATATGAATTCTGATAGCAAAAACAAACAAAACAACACAAAGTAAAAATAAATGGATTGATAAAACTAAACTACTGGAAATTAATTTCAAGCAAGTTTATATAAATCAAAATTTTTAAATTAAAAAAAAAAAGTAAGAATTCTTTTTCTGTAAGCTATTGCGCATTGGAGGAATTTGTAAAGTTGGATTACATATTCAGCTTAAAATAGGTTTTCCCTAAAATGTCTCGACGAATTTCTTGATAATTGAAGAAAATCCTAAAAACTTCCCAATATTATCTCTCTCATAGGTGTTGCACAATTGGCACTCGATAGGCAGGTCTGGTCTGTGAGGTACGTAGTTTAGAAAAAGTATCTCACCTCTGGCTCGTAGAATTGTAGAAATCATATCCGTTGAGTTCTTGTCGTCGAAGTAGTTACTCTAGAAGTCGCTATACTGCGATGCTTTGGCCTGCTTGATGAAATTTTACCAATATTGCTCCTCCAATTTCGCAACAAGGGAGTAAAGGCTTTCTTTAAACCCGTTAGATTATACAAATCAAATTCGATCGATTAACCCGTCAAATTAAATTTTGTATAAAATTAAGCCGATCTATGATGATAAATTTGTAACACTCTATTGACCAGACCACCCTTAATAAATCCAATCGGAGTATTTTGATAACGAATCTTGAACGTCTCGATAATTAGCCGTTGTTGATGGGAGAGCAAAGACTCGCTTCAAAAAGAAAGGTAATAATTTTTCCACATCCTGTATTTTGTAGCACCACACTTGCGAGGAGTAAAGCATAATAGATTTTACCACAGCTTGAAACAGTTTATATTTTGCTGAGTGGTGGATAGATTTATTTGCAATGCAGTTTTTCCAGTGAACGCAAAGGGCAGCCTTCGCCTACAGAAGTTTTAACTTCATATGTTTTTTCATCAGAGGTTACTTGTTATGGTCACACCGAGGTATTAAACTTCCTTTACAACTTGAACTTCCTGATCCTGGCACTTCCATTTTTCATAACTAGCGTATCTTCCGTGTCCTTTGCTGAAGCTCATTATGTTAAATTTGTTAAGGTTGACTGTTAAATTCCATTTATCGCAATATTTTTCAAGTTTCACGATCATTTCTTGGAGTTGGTCTCTGGATTCCGATAAAAGTATGATATCAGCATACAATAAGCCCCGAACATTTTCTCACGCAAAGTTCACCCCTCCCCCTTCGTGCTCTACTAAATCCTTAATAAATAGAGTATTTAATAAAGTACTCAACGCACATCCTTGTTTTGGGCCCACTGAACTGAAATCTTCGGAAAGACATTTTCCATCCCAAACGGCTATTGAATCTTTAGCAAAAAGAGCTCTTAAGATACTGGTACTTTTGAACGATATGCCGATAGTTAAAAGTTTCAGAAAAACTGACTCTTGATCAATTCTGTCAAATGCTGCCTTAAAATCTATAAAAAAAGGGCATATAGTTTTTGTTCACGATTTAAGTACACATTTGCAATATTAAGTAGCAGAAACACCTGATCTGTAGTTGAATATCCAGGGCGAAATACAGCTTGCAGCTCACTGAGCTTGGAATTCACGCTCACCCACGAAGTAAGTCTACTAAATATCATAATTGCATATATCTTTATAGACGCATTTAAAAACAAAATCCCTCGATAATTCTGTGGAACAGATACATCTCCTTTTCTAAATAATGGAAAAATCACTGAAGACAGAAAACTAAGAGGACTCCAAACTCGAAGATTTCATTATAACAGCAAAGAATTTGGGCTATTTAATCGCAAGAGGCATACTTTAAAAATTCAACTGGAATTCGGTCTGATCCAGCTGCCTTGTGTAGTTTTGCTCTGTCTATTGCTTTAATTAAGTCTCCATTCTTTGATATATGGCGCAGCATAGTGGAACTTTGAGGCCTTGACAACCGTATTGATCAACGAAGAAAAATGATTCTTTCTGATTCAACAGAAGATGTTGCCATTGACAGTGGGGTGACGTTGCTTGTATTGTAGTATAACTTTTTTTCAACAATAGTTTAAAGTTCTCATTATTAGATGAGCAAAACAAGGTAAGGAACGAAAACGATAGATTTCGAGGCGTTTCACATTCCTTATCAAACCAGATTTTCTTATTTTTTCGAGTTTTAAGCATGTTAGATTGATATGGAGTACCCGTGGCATGATGGTTAGTGAGTTGGACTGTAATGCAAGGGGTCTTGGGTTCAATCCCTGACTGTGCCACATTAATTAAAAAAAAAATAATTTTCGCGGTTACTGCCTCTTGCGAGGAATTGACAAATCCTTCAAGAGATATGCTTGTCCTAAATAAGTGCTTGTTGAAAATTAACTGGCGAAATCTTTATTTTCTATGTACACATATCATTTACAAAACTCTCTCTTTTTTTAATAGTTGAAATATATATAAACTCCAGTCTAATACATGCACAATGTCCTACTATTTAAGCTCATACTCATGTCATTTAAAAACACAGTTGTAACAATCCATTCTTATGATTTACTTTGTCTAAATTTCTAAAGTCTTGAATTTCACTCGATAGTGTTTTATTTTGCTTGGACATTTTTTACATTTGGTGCCGAAACCCGGGACGCTTTATCGGTGAAAAACCAGCATTAAAAATTTAGACTGTATTTCGTATCGCGACTCAAAAGATAACATGGAGCTATCAACACGTGCTGCTTATAGGGGTCAAGTGACCAGACTCGTGAACTCAGCACTCGAATTTCTTAAAGATGATAGCTCACGTGTCAACGAGGAAAACGAGCCGAATTTCAGTGAAATTGAGGAGGAACTCGTTTCCCATCTTCAAAGATTGACGTCCGCTCATGATAACCTTAATGCAATTAACGAGGAAATAAAGCAGAAAAGTATTCTCAAAGAAGATGAATTGCAAAAATGTGTCGACTATCAGGACCAGGCCATAAATGCACTTGCAAGAATAAATGCGAGATTAGGTAGGCTGCATAATAAAATAAACGCGGGTTGCAATAGCGGAGTAGATACGAGTATTTCCATAAATGCGCCTCCAAGAAACACCGGGTGTAAGCTCCAAAAATATAGTTCGAAAGCAGTAGGTGAAACGATATTCGCAAGTATATAAATCTCGAATCAAAAACTGGAAAAACGAAAGTATATAAACCTAAAAAAAAGGCTCCAAGGACGAAAGTAGAAACATAATAGTATAACCACAGTAAATGCTAAGGATATAGAAGTACCATTTCTGTAGATTGTATAACGGTAACGAAGAACCGAATTCCACAATCTGACAGAATTATCTATTGATGAGGAACATCAACAATCCCATCTTATCGAATTAGACGAAGTGAAAATTGCTATATCCAAACTGAAGTCTAAGAAAGCCGCTGGAGCAGATGGCTTGAATACCGAGCTCTTCAAAGAAGCTGAAGATAATTTGGTTAAGTGCATGCACATACTGATGCCCGATGATTGGAACACCAATATTTTTTTCACTATACTGAAAAAAGGAGGCCCTCTTAACTGAATAACTATAGACGAATCAGTCTACTTAACATCGCTTAGAAAATCTTATCTGCCTTAATATGTGAACGTCTAAGGCATATCGTCAACAACTTAATTTTTACCGAGCTAAGTGGAGAAGTTTGTTTTGTGAAGCCCTAGTTCACAAAAGGCTATAGCGACACCTTAATGAGGGCTGTTTTGAGCACCAATACCTAAAAATTTTGTAACAGAATTTATGACACGATTAGGTACATAACAAGCTCAAGCAACTTTACTTGCTAAATTGCGATTGTTTTGTTGGTTGTAAGGCACGGAAGCACCGTTTGTTGAAAATAAACGCTATTTAACATCAAAACGTCTTCTTATTTTGGCCATCCAGCTTCATTTAGAAGAAGAAATTTCCAATCGCAAATTGATCCCATAAAGTATAAAACCCATTTGGTTAGCTGGAAGAGATCAACATACAAAAAGATGTTATATATCTAGGACCTAAACAACAAAGCACACTCGAAAGACACAAAACATATATAAATGTTACTGATCTTAAAACCACTATCATATTTTATGAAGAAAAAGCTTCGAATCGAAAGTCTTTAAAAATCAACCTTTAACGTATTCCAAATAATCGAATGCTCAAAAATATGTCCTTTATAAAAACCTTAAACCGGATTTAAGTTCGAGAAAATATATTTGAAAATGAGTACGAGGAGACTTACATATGTCATCATTCAACAGAAACATAGCGCACATTTACCTATGAAATCACTTTATAGTAGATAAGAAACTTATCTCTCTTAAAGTCATCCAGTTCCTTAATGGTGGCCCAAGAAATCTGTCCGTCATCTCGTTTATCTTTACTTATTAATAAATTAAATTTAACTAAACACTTATACTTGCCAGCAATCAAACATTCAACAATTTAAATTTTGAGAAAAAGTCGTAATATGGCAAAGATATAACCATCAGTACTGTAATTACTAAATGACCTAAGGAATCCATTTTTATCGTTCTTAAATGAATCTCCAGGAAATGCAACTTGTTAAGATTGTTTCCGAAATAATGTTTCCTTCAGGACATTTAAAACTCCTTGTACAGAAAATCACTAGATATACACTTATCATTTATCTTCCCGCTACATAATTGCATCCTCCATTGAAATTTTTCAAAACAAAAAAAAATCGGCTACACAAAACACAATATCGCTTACCTATTTAAGAAGTTTGTATAATGTTCAACAGCATTGCTGTTAATTGAACACTGCATACTGCAAAGTTGTCTAACGCAATCTTGCTCTATACCGATTCCCCAGAGATTCTATTGCACCTTCTAAGGATGCGAGGCAACTTCGTCTGTTGACGTAACTTGCAAAAGCCAACATAGACAAATATATAACAAGCTATAACAAGCTCAGACAACCACAGCCAATCGGTTCTTAATTAATTAAAGTAAAAAACCGAAAACCCACCTCGGCTATAGCTTACTAGCTGGGTAGTGGGTATAGCTGAATGGTTGGCTGCCCAAACCTGGAATATAGGTGATGAGGAAGCTCCATGTTGTCTATCCAATAAAGTGATACAAACGAGAAGGAGAAACTCCTGCTAGTGCAACTTCGATCTTACACAATCGCGAATATCGACATTTCGAAGCGAAGTGCTTTACTTTTTATCGCATGGAAACGCGACGCGTATACAGCGTATAGCGTACTCTTTGTGGATTGCACGGAGAGACGTCCAATTTGTTGCGCAGACTCTCTCGAGAACTGGCCTCTTCGCTTCATTTCTTCCTTCGGTTTCAGCTTCCTCCAACCTACAAGACCAGCAAAAACAACAACAACAACAACAAAAACTTGTGACTTTATACGACAGAAACTTGTAGGGCCCCCAACGGCAATATAGCAATCAGTGCAAAAGATTGATGATCATGAATAGAGCGTTGTAATAAAACTTATGGAATTAATCGATCGTGAGCTGAATGATAATCACCTCTAGAGTTCCCATGATTACAAATGCAAAGATGGCCGCATCAGTCGCATTATCTGGACTGGGACCGACGACCGCGACGCGACGCCGAGGTGGGTCGAGACGGAAAGTTGTTGGGGAGCTGGAATTCAGAACAATTCAAGATGCCGACGTGCAATAGTCGCCATACTCGCGGTCGTCGTCGTCGCCGAGTTCGTGGAGGAACTTCCTCCTAGAAAACGAAGACGAGGACGCTCGATATTCGATCAGTGATCGCCATTTGCCACTTCTAGAAGCAGCAGCAGAGTAAAGTGGGATCGAATACGAAACAAATTTCAGCGATGCTGCATAGGCACACAGAGGAGGTGGAGGCGGATGCGGCAGCTCGGGGAATCGTGTTAGATTTAAAGTGAATTATAATTGCAACTCATGTTACGGTGCCGGAAAATCATCCGAGCGGGCATAATAATATTGATGACAGTGAGACACAAGGAGAGTGGCTTGGAGAGGGAGGGTGCAATGGCACGCTATAGGTGCCACTATAGCCACCACGACTGTCACTGAGCCAAACATATGTGGCATCATGGCTGTGGTTGCTGCTGAGAATGCAACTGCGACTGGCCGGGCACCAGCGGAAAGCAGAGCTGCGAGACGTATGTAGGTGCAAACTGTTTAGCTTTCGGCGTCAATAATAAATCGCTTTATGGCACCAAAAATAGATGCGGACGGACCCGAATCCGGATTCAGCTGTGCGATGCTTAAGGTGATGAGAATGATGGAAATCTCAGCTTTACCTACTGACAGTACATAGTGGCGAGGTTGCATAGATGCAGCAAGCGCGTCGTGATACAGTGCACGCTGCTGGTTGATGGTGTGACCAACTATGACGATGACTATGACGACGACAACGAACGCGACGATGCGATGATATTCTTTAACTTTAGCATGAAGCTGGATGGAGTAGGATTCGTGAAGTTTATAGCGATGAGAATATTTTGTGAAGATGCGCGACATGGCTACTAATTGGAAATGGTTGATCATCATGACGCCTGCTGAAGGAATTTTAATAATCATGCAATCAGATTCGTGGTGTGAAAAATTTTGACATGTAAATTTGAATGATATCATGTATACAAAAGTTTACGAGCAACAGAAAGCATGATTTGCAATTAGTTTTTAGTTCAAATGTCCTAATTGAAAATTCACAGCACGACTTTAGATTATTCGAGTTTTGCAGTGAAACGGGTTTTAAGAAATCATTTTTCTTCATATTGGAGAAGCCTATTAGAGTGTCTACTTTGCGGGAATTTGGTAAGCAAAATGTTTAACAATTCACATGATAGGGGGATCATATGCTTTGTGGTACTGCGAACTGTTTCCACTTTGTCAAAATTGAAAAGCATGTTTATAAATATATTGAATTGTAAGTTATTTAAAAAATGTGGGATTGAACAAAATGCATACATTTTCCAGGATTAATTTCATGGAAGCAATATTTTGTCCATTTTTTGCATTTTTGTCGTAGTAACGAGGATTGCCCCTTTTTTATACAAGGGACCAACGAGAAGGTGAATTGTTTGACCATTTTATGGCTGACATATCTCCCGAAAATGGGAAAGGACAACTCCAACCCGTCAAATCTTCGGTCGATAAGTCTTCTTCCGAGAATCATCAAAGTTTTCGAAAAAATCATTAATAGGGCTCTGACTTGGTGGGCTGCGGACAACAAAATAATTCCGGATATACAGTTCGAGTTCAAGGCTTATCATGACACAATTCATGCTGCGTCTAAACTCGTTGCTGATATCCAATGGAATAAATCAAAATAACAATGCACAGGTGCTGTTCTGCCTTATTTGGAAAATGCCTTTGACACCGTATGGTTAGAGGGTCTTTACCTAAAACTGAGCAGGCTTATCATAAGCAAGCCATTGTTGTCTATACTTTATGATATGCTTAATGGTAGAAAGTTGGTTATCAAAAGTGACAATGTAACTTCTATCACAACATTCTCAATTAAAAATGGACTCAACCGAATGGTTGAGGTTATTAGAATTCTTTTGCAGCGTGATTTCGACAAGATTCATCGATATTGCGACGACTGGAAACTGAAAATAAATGTCCAGAAGTCGGAGACAATTCTGTTCCGGACTCCGGTCTGATACAGGATAGATTGGCAGTTCCGCTAATCTACCACGTCAGACATAGAACCGTGGATAGACGACTCCTGTACAGTCGGGACGTCATTGCACAAGGCAGGGCAGAGCTCCTTCCATTCAGTAGGGCTGTGTCCGAACGGGACCGAATTGATAGGGTAAAGCAGGAGAACCAGTTTTGTTGGCTTCAATCGGCACTTGATAGTAGGTAGTCAGGATGGGGTTTTAAGCCTTGGCCAGCTTACATACTTGTTTTATAGTTTAAGGGTTAAGTTTTAAGTAGAATAGGCATGATGACACAAAAAGAAATACAAAAATTCTAAAAAAAAAATACAAAAAAACATTTAAAAAAAGACAACAACATATGAAAAACAAAAATGTTAGAGAGTTAGATTTGCTGCTGTGGTTGTTGGTTGTTCTAGTTTTAAGTAGTTTATAGGTAGAATAGGTAGTTTAAGTTAGCTTTAAGATTTATATTAGGGATCTTATTTTAAGTAGTTTTTAAGTAAAAGTAATAAAGGATCTTGATATTAGTTTATTTAAAAATTTTCTAATAAATACAAAAATAAATGAAATTTAAATTGAAGTAAAATAGAATAGATAGGCCGAAAGGCGTTAGTAGTTAGTGTTATAGTTTAACTTAGAGTGTCCGTATGGGACCAATAAGTGAGTTGTAAGTTATGGATAATTAGGCTAGTTTTATAAATGTTTGTCTAGATTTAAGATAGGTTTAAGAATGAATTAATAAAATTGAATTTAAAAAAAAATATCAAAATTGGTAGAAAGTTGTGAGTTTGGTACACAAAGAGTCCATGCTTAGAGATCGAGTTGTTATCGGTATAGGTGATCAAAACGTACAAGCTCAGCTTCTAAAAATCGACAATTTAGATTTGGCAAAAGCAATAGAGTTTTGCCGGTTGGCTAAATTGACAGCAAGTAAAGTGAAGACATTGCAGAGTCACATCAGTATCGATGACATACGTAGAAGAAAATTTACCGGTGGTCGCACTGAACATTTTTCGAGGTCCAGAGACGAGGGTGGAGGTCGGAAAAAGAACAGTTTTCGAGATTCGGAGAAGAGAGTGCTGGTGGAGGAAGAGTTGTTGATAGCAGTGTTGAACAGTAATTCAAATAAGATTTATAATGAAAATATGAAATGTAAAAAATGTAACATAAAACATAGATATGGCTTCTGTCCATCGAACAGCAAAAAATGTTTGGCTTGTAATAAACGTGGTAATTTTTAATTCTTTATTTTATTTATTTGAGCAAGACGAAAGTGATTACTCAGATTATTATACTGAACATATTGATACAGTTAGAAAGATCAATAGCACGAAATCGATTTGGGTGGGGACGTTGAAGGTTGGTAACAATTTCTTTAATTTTAAATTAGATAGCGGAGCAGATGTTAATGTGCAGCCGTTGAGTTTATTTAAATAATTAAATATTAAATTCTTGTAGACCAATCTGGTAGTCTATTGTGGGTTCGCGCTCGAGACGGTAGGTGAAATTACCATACCTAAAACTTATAAAGAGAAATGTTTGAATACTAGATTTGTGGTTGCCAATGTAAATTCGAGACCCATTCTCGGTCTTAGGTCTCTTAGGTTTTGTATTAAATTTAATTTGATAAATAGAGTAAATGCACTTGCAATGTCAGATAGTCAAAAAGATAATTTAATAAAGCGAAAAGTAGATGTCTTCAGTGGGATAGGTCGGTTTCCTGATAAGTGTTCAATTGAGGTTAAGTCGGGTACAATTCCTTGCCATCGTCCTCTTAGACGGATTCCGATCAGCCACAGAGATAGATTAAAAGACACTTTTAAAGGTATGGAAAGAAAGAAAATTATCACAAAGACGCTCTTAAGAAACCTAATGGAACTCTACGAATATGCTTAGATACTAAAGAATTAAATACTTACTTACTTACTTAAGGTGGCGCTACAGTCTTGTGTGAACTAGGGCCTCACCCAACAAACTTATCCATCTAGCTCGGTCCCTAGCTAGATGTCTCCAGTTTTGCGCTCCAAGTTGGGTGAGGTCACCTTCCACTTGTGCGCGCCACCTGATCCGCGGTCTTCCTCTACTGCGCTGTCCTGTGGGTACAGGTTCGAAGACTTTCCGGGCCGGAGCATTGGTTTCCATGCGCTCTACGTGACCCAGCCATCTTAGTCGTTGGACTTTTACTCTTCTGGCTAAGTCTACGTCGCTGTACAGCCCGTACAGTTCGTCGTTCCATCTTCTCCTCCACTCCCCTTCGATGCATACGGGACCGTAGATCACACGAAGAACTTTTCTCTCGAAGCGACCCAAGGTGCTTTCATCCGCTTTTGTCATGGTCCATGCTTCTGCACCGTATAGCAGGACAGGGATGATAAGGGTCTTATATAGCAACACTTTGGTCCCTCGAGAGAGGACTTTACCACTCAATTGCTTTCTTAGTCCAAAGAAACAGCGGTTAGCAAGAGTTATTCTGCGTTTGATCTCAGCGCTGGTGTTGTTTTCTGCGTTTACAGCGGAGCCTAGGTAGACGAAGTCCTTGACTACCTCAAAGTTACGTCTGTCGATTGTGACGTTTTGACCAAAACGTCGGTGTTGTATGTCCTTTCTAGACGGCAGCATGTACTTTGTTTTGGTCTCATTAATCGTTAAACCCATTTTTGCCGCTTCTGCCTCAATACTTACAAAAGCCCCATTGACATCACGCTAAGTTCTTCCGATTATGTCAATGTCATCAGCATATGCCAGTAATTGGACAGACTTTTGAAAGATAGTGCCTCTAGTGTTGACGTGTGAGGTCTGCACTATTCTTTCAAGCACGATGTTAAAAAAATCACATGACAGCGCATCACCTAGTTTAAAACCTTTTTTGACATCGAAAGGTTTTGTTAAGTTGTTTCCAACCTTTTTGGAGCAGCGTGAATTCTCCATGGTCATCCTGCACAAACAAACGAGTTTGGCAAGGATGTCAAAACGAAACATGGTTCTATACTACTCGTCCCTGTATGTGCTGTCATATGCGGTCTTGCAATCGATGAAAAGATGGTGGGTGTCGATTTGGTGCTCTTGAGTTTTTTCCAGGATCTGCCATAATGTGAATATTTGATCAACAGTGGACTTTCCTGGTCTAAAACCTCACTGATAAGGACCTATCAGGTTGTTGACGATGGACTTTAGACGTTCACATATTATGGCAGAGAAGATTTTATAGGCGATGTTAAGTAGACTTATTCCTCTATAGTTGGTGCAGTTTAGAGGGTCTCCTTTTTTCAGGATCGGGCAAACAATCCTGAGGTTCCATTCATCGGGCATGTTTTCTTCCTAACCAACTTATCTCCAACTGCTTTAAAGAGCTCGGCATTCAAGCCATCTGCCCCAGCGGCTTTATTAGACTTTAACTTAGATATGGCAATCTTTACTTCGTCTAAGTCGGGAGGACGGGATTGTTGGCTTTCGTCGTCTATATTGAATGGATCATCCTGCCCGACAGCGGAATTCAGTTCTTCGTCGCCGTTATACAGTCTGCAGAAGTGGTCCTTCCATATCCGCATTGACTGCGGTTCCACTATGATGTTTCCACTTTCGTCTTTGCAGCCTTCGGTTCTAGGTTTATGTACCAGTGAATTTCGTTTCACCTGTTCATGAAACTTTCGAACATCATTCCTGCTTTTATACCTCTCAACATCATCGACCGCACGCTTCTCATGCCCTCTCTTTTTCCTTCTGAGAAGTCCGCGTTCCTCTCGCCTCTTCTGCTCATAGAGCTCATGAGCAGCTCTCGTCCTTTTATGCAGCGCCGCTTTGCGTGCCTGTTGTTTGGCTGCATTTGCCTGCCGACATTCCTCATCAAACCAGGGGTTCCTTGTTGGTGGCTGTTTGAAACCCAGCACATCAGAGGCGGCTTCTCTGATTGCATCTTGGCAATGTTGCCACTGGTTTTCGATACATTGTGTTGGCGGCAGAGAACTTCGAGAGAGGTTACTTGTAACTCGGTCGGAAAAGGATTTGGCGATCACTGGCGATTGTAGCCGTTCGACGTTGTATGTTCTCCCAGCACCTCCCTGTTTTGTCTTGGGTCTGAAAATCCGAAGTGCTACCTTGGCTACAACGAGGTAGTGGTCCGAGTCGATGTTAGCTCCTCGGAAAGTTCGTACATCCAAGATGCTGGAAGCGTGTCTGGTGTCGATCGCAATATGGTCAATCTGGTTGACGGTAGATTGATCTGGAGAAGTCCAAGTTCCTTTGTGGATGTTGAGGTGTGGAAAACGCGTACTGGCTACCAAGACGTTTCGCCCCGCAGCAAAATCTATGAGCCTGAATCCATTATCGGAAGTGTTGTCGTGCAGGCTGTTCTTCCCGATTATTCCACCAAAAATGTCTTCCCTTCCTATCTTGGCATTAAAATCGCCCAGGACTATTTTAATATCGTAGCTAGGGCACTGCTCATATGTTTTGTCTAGGAGCTCGAAGAACATATCTTTGGTGTTGTCGTCATTCTCTTCTGTGGGGGCGTGCGCGCATATCAGGCTCATGTTGCCGAATTTAGCCTTGATGCGTATGGTCATGAGGCGCTCATTGATGCACCTATAGCTCAAGACTTCTTGCCTAAGTCTGGCTCCAATGACGAATCCGCATCCAAATAAGCGCTGTTGGTTTTCGTGGTAGCAGTCACCATAGTAAATATCGCAGTTTTTCATCCTCTTTTTGCCCGGCCCATCCCATCGTATTTCCTGGATGGCGGCGATATCTGCTTTATATCGTTCTAGGTCCTCCGCTAATTCTTCGGCCGCACGTGGTCTGTTAAGGGACCTAACATTCCACGTGCATATCCGAAGTTCGTTGTCCTTTATTCGTTTGCGTTGGTTGTCAACAGTAAATCCGTCCGTATCCGAGGCTTGTTGGTGCTTTGCAACTTTGAAAGCTTTTACGTGGCCAGGAAGTCACCCCGACGCACAACCCATAACCGGGAAGGCTAGATCCTAAGTATAACTCCAAGGATGGGGAGCCGGATAAAACCGCTCCTTACAGGCCTGGGCTCCGAATAAGTCGAAGAAGCCCTATAAGGTGTTCACTAAGTAGTTCAACCTTACTGGAACTGTAGACGCCACCGTTGATTCCATCTCGGGAATTCCTCCGCTGCCGTCTGGATAAGGAGAGGTGCCTTAGTGGAAACACCTCTCCCCACCTCTCTCGTTTGTTGCCCCCAACAACCTTCCACTGGGGTTGGAACCCAATCTCCAGTTGAGGTACTAGGCACCCGATGTTCACCACGTGGAGGTGAGAGTAGGAGTTGATAGACAGAGGTTGGTTTTAAGAAAAACCTGTGGACGCTTGTGTCCTCTTGAATGCACATGTCTACCATTTGAACATCCTAAAGAATTAAATATAAATATAAAATTGACGATTTTTGTATGAACCATTTTTCAGTCCTTGATTTAAAAGAAAGATTTTGGCAGCTAGAATAAGATGCAATATCCAAATCTTACTGTTTTTACACTCCATTTGGTTGCTTTTATTTTAATGTGTTGCCTTTCGGTGTAAATATAGAACCTGAAAAATTTCAAAAAATTAATGAAAAATAAAATAAAATAAAATAAAATAAAATCTAATGTCTGCCAGGATGTTTTGTATATATCGACGATATTTTAGTGGGCAGTCGGACAAAAAGGAACACGATGAAAATTTAGAAAGAGTTTTTCAGCGAGCTAGAGAAATAAATATAAAATTTAACCCTCATAAGCTCCAGTAAAAGTAGAGCAAGTTGAACTTTTAAAATCCTTTTTGAGTAATTTTGAGGAAATGAATGCACCTTTAAAAGAATTGCTTCGCAAGTATTTGGAATTTGTTTGGACGGAAAAGAATTCTCAGATTCTGAATGAACTTAAAAATAAGCTAGGGCTACCTCCTTGCAAAGTTTTCTTCCAAATGAACCTAGGTTGTAGGGCTGACAGTTGATGTCTTAACCGTCTCAATACAGATCCATTGTGATACCCGTGAGCATTGCTACTCAAACTAATAGGAAATACCTATGTGTTCAGTTAGTCAAGCCAATTAGAGGCTTTGACGAAGTTCAGAATGTTAGTACCTGGCGTACCAGAGAGGTCTTCCAAATTTCCGAAGAAATAGTTGCAAAGCAGTTTCTTCCTTTGATGGGAGAGTGCGGGACAGTGACACAGACAGTGCGGAGTGTCTTCATGCACCTCCTCGTCACCGCATCCTCTGCATACATCATCTGAACTGATTCTCATCTTTTTCATATGATAACCTAACAGATTATGTCCGGTGATCATGCATACAAGAGATCGAAGTGATCCTTTGTGTTTAAACCGAAGTTAAACCTCGCATAGAAATGCGGAAAAACTAACTCGACGTTGAACCGATGCTTATTTTTAAATAAAGAAAACTAAAACAATTTGGTTTGGGAAAAAGCATTAGCAAAAAAACCCAATTTATTTAAACACTTTTTTACTTGCAACTGGCCATTTTTAGAGCTGAATGAAGACTAAATATATTTTCTCTAAAAACGAAGAATGCATGTTCTTTCGTATAATACATAATAAGAATATATAATGTTGAAGCTAAACGGTTGTTGGCTGTGGTTGTGTTGAAACTCGTATGATGATTTCATCTTTGTCCCACAAAGCTTAGTGCAAGAAATGCTAAGTATTTTGCATGAGTCACACATAGGCGTAAGCAAAACTAAAGCAAGGGCTTATGATAAATCGAGACATCGAAAATGTAGTAAATATTTAAATGTCGAACTTGTGAAAAATTCAGAGCTAGCAATAACCACCATAATTTAATTCCACACTAAATAAATGGTTGGAAATTAAATCTATTCCAAACAAAACTGGAAGCAGTGTTATAATCGCACTTTAAAAGATTTTTAGTACCCATGGAATTCCGGAAGTGGTGGTTTCTGGTAACCAACCGTTCAGTTCCTATGAATTGAAAAGTTTTGTTAAAAGTTGGAATTTAAATGCACGATCAAATGGTTTAGCTGAAAAAGGAGTTCATATTGCAAAGCAAATACTTCAAAAAGCAAGTGAACAAGACACTGATATTAACACTGCTTTGTAAGAATATAGGTCAACTTCTCTTTAAACTTTAGGTTATTCACCTTCGGAAATTTTAATGAGCAGAAACTTAAGGAACAATTTCCCATAAATATTAAAGCGTTACAGCCTAAGATAATTTCAAACACCAACCAAAAAACTTATGATCATCAAATGAAATACAATCAAGCTCATAATTTGGAAAGGAAAAGAAGTGAGACAAACTTTAGTAAGAACGAAAATGTTGTCTCCAAAACTGGAAATTCTTGGAAGCCAGCAAAAAAAGTAGGCAATTATTTCTCACCACTACCGCACATAATACAAAATGAAAATGGAAGTAAAATCCAGAGAAACAATGAACATTTAAGAAGGTCGTTCCATCCTCCTTTAATTTATGATCAAATCTCTACTCCCATTGCTGCAGATCTTTCAGAGACGGGTTTAAATAAAAACATAACAACTTTACAACAATCAACTAAACCACTTGAAGTTAAGCAAATCGAGATACCAAACAATGCAACTTCAACAAATCGATCATGTTATGTAACGCGCTACGTTAAAGAAATAAGAACGAAAAATAATTTCGGTTTAAGCTTATAAATTTTGAATCTCTTTTCAAAAGTGGAGATGTATATTTATAATTTATTATTGTTATACATCAAAACGTCACAATCGACAGACGTAACTTTGAGGTAGTCATGGACTTCGTCTACCTAGGCTCCGCTGTAAACGCAGAAAACAGCACCAGCGCTGAGATCAAACGCAGAATAACTCTTTCTAACCGCTGTTTTTTTGGACCAAGAAAGCAATTGAGTGGTAAAGTCCTCTCTCGAGGGACCAAAGTGTTGCTATATAATACCCTTATCATCCCCGTCCTGCTATACGGTGCAGAAGCATAGACCTTGACAAAAGCGGATGAAAGCACCTTGGGTCGCTTCGAGAGAAAAGTTCTTCGTGCGATTTACGGTCCCGTATGCATCGAAGGGGAGTGGAGGAGAAGATGGAACGACGAACGGGCTGTCTCAGTGACTATACCAAGCTTCCATTTCAACGAAAGCTAAAATTTCCAAGTAAGGTTAAAATTAACTTAATCCAATCTTTTAAAGACAAAATTTGTTTTTTTTTTTAAATTAAAACAACCGAAAGTTACTTATAATAATTATAACATTAACAAGAGTAAAATTAATGTCTCAAGTTTTAAAAGCCTGAGAATTGTAAGCATAATAACACACAGAAATATTGGTGAAATTTAATTTTGTAGCAGTAGATAATTTCATATCAATAGATCTTGACAAATTGCGTTTATGGTGGCTAGAATATTAGTAGCTATCAGTTATCAGGGCTTCATAGTGCTCTCCGATTACAATAGCTGAGCATTCTTCATTTCGCTCTCACGGGTTAAGAAATGGATTATATGTATGTTATAACATGGATACACGAGTATCAATAGCGAACTAGGCTATTTAACTAGAAATGAGTCACCGTAAAATCGGATAAATGCTTTATGAACATATCGAAATGTTTATTTATTTTATATTTAGTAAATATTGAAAACTTGGAAACAGACGAATGAGTTAAAGAGTTAGAAAAATAATAAAATTTTGAAAATTTTTACTAGGTATGTAGAAATGGCGATCACAAGGCAACTTAGCCTGAGATCCAATTAGCGCTGTAGTGCGCCGTTTTGATACCAAAAACTCGTTTGACCTTTGATTGAAAGGGATAGATTGATAGAGAAGCTTCATAGCGATTATGTTAGAGCCATTTTGTCACATTGAAATAGCTCATCAAGCATTTCATTCTGGTGTTTGCCAAAGCAGGACATTTGCTGAGGAAATGGATTATCGTTTCACTTTCTCTTTGGTCACTACAGCTACGGCAAAAGGTGTTGTAAGAGATACCCAACTTCTCTGCATAAACTCCTATAGGCCAACGTCCGGTACAAACCGCAATAATCCTGGCTATGTCTTGCCTTGGCCTGCATATAAGATCGTTTGTACGGGTTCCTAGATATATTGCAGTTGGGTAAATTGCTCCACCTTCGGTTTGATTCAGTTTGGTAGATAGAAAAGATTTTACCCTTCATAGCACCAAGAGGAATGTTAACTATTTCCGCAAGTGAGCTATGAACGGCCGATCCTTGCCTGGCTAGCTCGTCAGCCCGTTCATTTCTCACGATACCACTATGGCCCGGAACCCAGATCAGGGTGACACTGAGGTTAATATTCAGGCTCTCAAGCTCATCGCGAAATTGCTGGACCAACTTAGATGAGGATATGGCCGAGTTAATGGCTTTGATAGCTACCTGACTGTCTGCGTTTTGCTTAAGTATCTTGCATGCCTCCCTTATTGCCAGCAGTTCAGCCTGAAAAACGCTAGCAAAGTCAGGAAGCCTAAAGGATTTGGCTAAATTTAGGAACTCAGAAAAGATCCCAGAACCAACTCCGCACTCCCTCTTTGAGCCGTCAGTATAGATGGTTGTGTCGAAACCTATCGACACGATGCCATCCTTCCAATATTCTCTCGATGGGAAAATAACCTTAAAACCCTTACTAAGGCTCAAAGTTGGAGTGCAGGAGTTAGTTTCTACGCAAGCTGTTCTCTGAACCTTCTTTATCTCATTAATATTATAGGCTTTGCTAAGAGCAGGCCACCACACAATCGAACCATATGTTAAGATTGGACGTACTACGGCTGTGTACGTCCATAAAATCATCTTCGACTGAAGTCCCCACTTTTTGCCGAAAGTTTTGCTGCAGGCGTAGAAGGCAACATCAGGTTTTTTTAAGAATGAAGGATTACAATGTTCCATAAACCTTGCTGAGCCTTGCGGAGTCCTTTATGTCTTCGATTGATTGACAGTATAAAATTTTTACTAAGTTCTTACTCAATTGAATTGAACAAGTCAGTTGAAGAAGAATTATGGTTTCCAAAGAAATGTGTACGCCCGGACTAATCTTTTTCGAACTGCTACATAATTTAAAGCATTAATTTTAATTTATTTGTTCAAATTTTAGTTTGCAACCTCCAAACAAATTATTTAGTGCATGTTTTGAGAGCGTCTTTATTATCTCATTTCAGTTATATTTCAAAAACATCTTACCAAACTGCCATTTTTTAGCCTATACAAACAAAAGTATACAATTGGTACACATGGCGTATACGTGCTTTACTTTTTGAATTTGTTAAATAAAAAGGACATTATCAAAGTCACCTTACTTTGTCCTATCAAAGAACATTTTATTATTATTTCATTCAGAAGCAAACATTAAGTCTAAAATAAAAATAATGACTAATCACTAATTAATACTTTTAGTCGTGCAGCTAACGAAATTGAATAATACTTAATTTATTATGTGGGCAGAGTCATTGAATGTATCACGACGTTTTTATCTTTTAATTAAGTTCAGCAGCTGTGCTTTTATGATTAAAGAACTACGAATAACTTCATACAACTTATTTTCTCAAAAACACAACATTTCAATTTCTGTTCAAACTCGAACAACAACTAACAAATATTTGCATAAAATATCCTTATCCTTCTTTATTCAAGCCTAACCCCAAAGCATATTTAAAGTTCCTTATGTGGTTTGTAATATTTTGAAAATGCTTGTCATGTAGAATTAATGAATAACATTCTCCACACACAAAATATAACGTAATGTAGTTGCTAAATTATGCAATGCACTCAAAGTATTGTAGGACATTCTTCCATTATACAAATATTAAACGAACTAAGGAAAAATAAAATAAAATTATAAACAAGGCTCCAAGTCGTGCCAACATTATTACAGACTACAAAAACAGCAACAACAACAAGCTGGACAACATTGATGTAACCTGATATACCCTTAGTTTGATATTACACACAAAATAGATTGATAAAATAATTAATCAGGACTCGGCTCAATTTTTCTCGGCGGCGGCTCGGCGCGGCCGGCATCCGTCCGTTGTGCCTTGTGCTGTGGTCATACAAAAAATAAAGCAACAAATAAAAATAGAAAACAACAACGCATTTTACAATCGAGCCAAACTAATAGAGCGCAATTGGTGCCAAAACGGTTTCAAGTTATGATCGATTTTAAATGCGTTTCGCACATAAAGCTGTGCTCACAATCGTCCAACAGACATATTATATCGAGAGTGGAATTCTTTGGCAAATGACCCTAAGGCTAAAAGCCGCGCCTATCCTTCGTTTCATACTCCACCATATACCTATACCACCAACTGTAACAGCCGCTGCTGCTGCTGCCGCCGCCAACACCCCCTATCAACACTTCATAACTTATCGCCATCTATCGGTCTTAAACGGGCCGAAATATCTGTCGCCCCATTTGCTTCATTGCGGATTATGTCATTTTGGAGCTGTGGTGGCTTCGGTGGCCGTACAATAAGCAGCAACACTCCCACTATACGTTTGCCTACTTGAGTCTTATATTTCGGTTCCAACTTGAATCTCGAGTCACTTTCACTTTAGGCCATTGCTGTAGTTAAACGTGATGGTGCTCCAGTATCTATCGGCGCAGATCTCTTCTATATGTAGCTAGTGCTCGCTATCACAGCAGAAAGTGGTTACAATGAATTAGATTGCATTTTAAGGCTTTTGATCTAATGCAGGTATCTTACCTACCTCACCTACTCGACTAACTATGTGTGACGATTGTGTTGAAGGTGTTGTTAGCCGCAGCCAAAGACTTCCTTTTGTGAGGATTTGTCTTTCTTTCTTCTGTCCACCAACACCGTCGCGTCGCGATCGCGTCCAACCTCAATCTAAACCTTTGCATCAACATTTTATCATGAGTGTAAGAGTCTCAATTCAAGTCTCAAGACAGCCTTGTTGATGATGGAGACTCTCCTCGCCTTTAAACGTGCCTTGAATAAAAGAAACAAAAGTACGCATTGCAATTGGAACACACGTCATTCGATTAAAGAGATGGAGCAACAAATTTATATATAGTTGGGTTGCGTTGTGTTCTGTTGTGATGGAAACGACCATTTTTGTGAGCGATTTAGGCAGTCTTTGGTTATCATAGCCAAATGGGGTCTTTTATATGAGCAGCTTTTACGTAACCCACAGGCATTTTGACAATATACTCGTTTATAAATTCGTAAATGAAGAAACATCATTTTGGCAGACTGGATCAAATCAGTGACTGAGTAACTTCGTGACTGATGAGCTAAAAACGTATATATTCTTGACTTTATTGATTTTCAATAACATTTGCACTCTTCACAAAATTTTAGGGGTCAAAAACGAACTTAAATATTTTACATGGTTTTCATCGAGTTTTTATCTTATTATAGTTTTTATAACGAGTGTTTTTTTAGAGGTATAGAACTTTAAGGTGACAACAGTATTTTTAACAGTCAGACGTTTGCAGATGTAGGTGGTTTTTTAACTATAGCAATTTAAAAAAATTAACATTTCGGTTAACCCTAAATATCTCTCGAATTAATAACGCTAGAGACTTGACTTAAACTGAATCGATAGGAGACCTTGAATCAAAGGTGAATACCTTTGAAACTTCTTTAAGTAAAGCTTTTAGAGTCTCTTGCCCAGTTAAATATAGCCGTAAAACCCTTCCTTCGTGGTGGAATGAAGAACTGTCCAGTCTTAGGAAAATGACGAGGACAATTTTCAATATCTGCCACAAACATAAGTTTCTTAAAATTTACAAGCAAGCCCTGTCATCATCCAAAAGACAAGGCTGGAGAGAATACTGTCAATCAATCGAAGACATAAAGGACTCCGCAAGGCTCAGCAAAGTTTTAAAGAAGGAACATTGTAATCCTTCATTTCTAAAAAAGCCTGATAGAACCTGGACAGCCTCTCCAGCCGAATCTCTTGAGCAACTGATGAAGACGCACTTTCCAGGTTGCGGAATGATCGCTTTAAATCACAGAGCTAAACGTAGCTTATATGGAACAAGTCAATTCCGTTATAACCAGAGAAAATATTTTGTGGGCCATCAATACTTTTTCTCCATATCAATCCCCAGGCATGGATGGCATACTGCCAGTTATGCTTCAAAAGTTGCATGATGTGGCAGCTAAATGGCTGGAACAAATTTTCAAAGGATATCTAATTCTCAAACATGTGCCCATGTCGTGGAGACAGGTCAAAGTAGTTTTTATCCCGAAAGTGGGTAGGCGAGGTCACGAATCTGCGAAGGATTTCAGACCAATAAGCTTAACATCTTCTGTGCTTAAAACCTTGGAGCGCATTCTTGATTACCAAATTAGAGAAATCCTAGTTGGACGACCTCTCGAAAGGTCTCAGCATGCTTATCTTAAGAGAAAATCTACGAAGACTGCCCTCCATTAGGAAGTGCGTACTTAAGAACAAACAATCCATTATAAAGAATTTACTCTTGCGACCTTCCTAGACATAGAAAGTGCTTTTAACAACGTCCTTACCGAATCCATAGAAGAATCGCTCGTTAAGTTCGGTGTAGAAGACTTCATTCGAGAATGGATTTCCATGCTCAGTGGTAGGAAGATTCTAACCACTCTAGGCAATACAATCGCAACAAAACACGTGAGTAAGGGAACACAACAGGGTGTTGTCCTTTCGCCTCTTCTATGGTTTCTGGTCATGGATACAATTCTCGTTAAATTAGAGAGATTGGAGTGAAGGCGGTAGCCTATGCGGATGATTTGCTGCTATTGGTGTCAGGAAAGTACACCTCTGTGATTAGTGAAATCACAGAGTCAGCTTTGAAGAAAGTTAGCAGCTGGGCCACGAGTTGTGGACTAGGAGTTAACGAAAGTAAAACTGAACTGTTGCTCTTTACCACCAAAACTCAAGAACCGCCCTTCACGCTACCTCGACTCAACGGTCAAATCCTATCATTGTCTTCCAGTGCAAAATATTTGGGAGTTATACTCGACCCTAAACTAAACTGGAAACTAAATATTGAACTACGGGTTAAGAAGGCCTGTTTTGCCTTCTACACCTGCAGCAAAACTTTCGGCAAAAAGTGGATACTTCAGTCGAAGATGATTTTATTCACGTACACAGCAGTAGTACGTCCAATCTTAACATATGGGTCCATTGTGTGGTGGCCTGCTCTTAGCAAAGCCTATAATATTGATAAGCTAAAGAAGGTTCAGAGAACAGCTTGCATGGGCACCACAGGGGCCATGCGTACCTGCACAACGGACGCCTTAAACGTTATTTTGGATCTTCTACCAATCGACCTTTTTATTAAATACATTGTTTCTTACAGCGCTATTAGGCTGAAGGAATCAAACAGCTGGTTTTCAAAACCTTATGATCACAGCAACACTACGAAATTGATTCCCTCAGATATTATCTCGGTAGACACTGACTACTGCACTCCTACTTTAAACCTTAGTAAGGGTTTTAAGGTTATTTTCCCATCCAGAGAAGATTGGGCGAATGACATCGTGTCGATAGGTTTCGACACAACCATCTTTACTGACGGCTCAAAGATGGAGTGCGGAGTTGGTTCTGAGATCTTTTCTGAGTCCCTAAATGTAGCCGAATCCTTTAGGCTTCCTGACTTTGCTAGCGTTTTTCAGGCTGAACTGCTGGCAATAAGGGTGGCATGTAAGATACTTAAACAAAGCCCAAGCCAAAACCGAAATGAAGCTATCTTTACAGACAGTCAGGCACCTGTCAAAGCCATTAACTCGGCCACATCCTCATCTTAATTGGTCCAGCAATATCGCGATGAGCTTGCGAGCCTGAATATTAACCTCGGTGTCACCCTGATCTGGATTCCGGGCCATAGTGGTATCGTGGGAAATGAACGGGCTGACGAGCTAGCCAGGCAAGGATCGGCCCTTCATAGCTCACTTGCGGAAATGGTTAACATTCCTCTTGGCGCTATGAAGGGTAAAATCTTTTCTATCTACCAAACTGAATCAAACCGAAGGTGGAGCAATTTACCCAACTGCATTATATCTAGGAAGATATGGCCCACATATAACAAAACCCATACACACGATCTTCTATGCAGGCCAAGGCAAGACATAGCCACGATTGTTGCGGTTTGTACCGGTCATTGGCCTATAGGAGTTCATGCAGAGAAGTTGGGTATCTCTTACATGACCTTTTGCCGTAGCTGTAGTGACCAAAGAGAAAGTGAAACCATAATCCATTTCCTCTGCAAATGTCCTGCTTTGGCAAACACCAGAATGCAATGCTTTGGAAAAGCATTCTTTCAAGAACTCGATGAGCTATCTGAGACAAAGATTAGAGACCTAATCTTTTTTCTCAATGCGACAAAATGGCTCTAACATAAACGCTATGAAGCTTCTCTATCAATATATCCCGTTCAATCAAAGGTCAAATGAGTTTTTGGTATCAAAACGGCGCACTACAGCGCTAATTGGATCTCAGGCTATGTTGCCTTGAGATCGTCATTTCTACTTACCTAGAGACTTGAATTAAATTGTATATTATATATTGTAACGCGATACCAAACAAATATATTTTTGGAAAAAATTGAATAAACGTTTTTTTATAATTCAAAAAGAAACTGAACACAAATATTTGTCACCTCGGAAACTTTAAAAACAAAACATGTTTTTAGATTAGATGTGATTTTTTGATAACGTTGATTAAAATTTTTGTTTTATAAGGTTTACAAACAAAAAGCATGGCTTTACTGCCGCCTGCGTAATTGACAAATCATAACAAAAATAACATATCTCAATAATATATTTAGTAACTTTCATTTATAATTCTAATTCTATAGAGAGCCTGCAGAATTGATATAATTTTGTAACTTCCACTGCTAAGCGAGAGTATGAATCAATTTTGCTCAGTATTTTTCTACCAAAAGTATTCCTTCTTATTTCGTTAAGAACTGGACATCATCCAACAAAGTGTAAAACATCCTCCCTTTCCTTTAAATTGAACAATGTGCATATAATTGGTAAGACATCTTTATGAGGTATAACATTATGATGCATAACTTAACCTCTCAATTTAACCATCATTGAAATTTCGACAATGCCATTATCGTCGCTAAAATAATTCCTCTCTTCCAAATTGTGATTTAGTTGTCAGTAGAGCTGCCTCTATATATGTAGACCATGTGGCGTCATTCAAGTATTTCTACAGAAATGAGCTGGTATAAAGAAGCTTTTAAAAAATCCTGATTGTTACACAAAGGGTTAAGTTCCATTGAACATTCTCTTGCCAAATTTATCCAATCAGCACACCAACTTGTTTTTGTTCGTATTACTTGAAGCACTGCTAACTTTGGAAGACTATTATTGCTCATTTTCATAACTCTCAATATGTAATCGACTTGCATTTTTAGAGTTCGAATGAACATAGGTGATAGTCCTGATTCCAACATTTTAAAATAGTAGGGTAAATTTGGTGTTTCTCAACTGTTTCGTATTGTTCCGTTCCCAATGTTTATGCCGCGTAAAACGTGACAGATTCAGAACCGCTTCAAACATCTTGAACTTGCTGCTATGTGCTTACCTTTGTTAGAGAAACATTTTTTCCAAGTTGTACTAATTGCACCTTTGGCCTTAACTAGTTTCTCTCTTAGATGAATTTCCATGCTCAAATTTTGTATTAAGTGAACTCCAAGGTTTTGAAATCCGTGACAATTTCAATGACCTCTCCATTATGGAACCATTTTTCTTTCGCCGAATTGTGGCGTCCTCCTCGTTTATAAATCAAAATTTTGGACTTATAAAGATTCACCACCAAACTCTTACGCTGACAATATTAATACGGGTGAGTTATCATTAAATTAATTGATTCAGCTGATGCTCCTAAAAGAACAATGTCGTCCGCAAACAGCAATGCTTTTCTTATTTGTCCGGCAAAGCCTATTCTGTAAGATCTTCAATAGACAAGGCGAACAGACTCGAACTCAATGTACAGCCTTGTCTGGTTCCCGATTGTGTTTTAAACCCTATCAACAACTCTTCTCCATTTCATATCTTAACAATTGTATCTGCATATAGGTTCTGAATAACTCTTCCGAACTTCCATGACTTTCCGTTACTATACAGCTTGTAGATAAGCGCATGTCTATCGATCATATCAAATGCAAATTTATATAGATTCTTGTCCTTACTAAGGAAAGTTTCTGCGATACTTTTAAGGATAAAAATGTGGTCAACCGTCAAATAACCTGTCCTAAGCCCTGCTTAAATCTCTTTTAAGGGCTTGTTGTCATCTATCCAAACCAGCGTGAATATTTGATATGAAGCAATTAGAAAGGATATTCCTCTATAATTAGACAACCCGGCCGTCAGCTCCCTTTCTTATGAACCGGGAAAGTGATATCATCCCTTTTCCATGACATTGTCAATCAGTTGATAAACTCTGCTGTGCCAAACTTGTAAAGTTCTGCTACCAGCCATTCGGTCCTCATGCTTTCAGATTTTTAAGTTCCATTAGATCAGCTGAAGTCACCACTTCTTGTCGTTTTATTGCAGCATCAAAAAATTCATTTTTAAAACCCGGAGTAGCATATTGAAAAGAGGTTTCGCTTCTGTTGGGTTCAACGAACTCTGGAAGTGATCTGACAGCTGATCAAAACCTATACTAAAATTGATTGAAAACTTTATTCCGTTCAGCTGCTTTGGCAGGGTCCAAAACTCCTTTCCGGTTTTACAAGACGCTAATCTCTTGGATTCAGCTTCGAAGAATTCTGCCTTTACATATTGCCTTGAAAGATTATTAGCCAATAAATATTGGTATTGTATTTTCCATTCAAATGTCTTTTCAAAAACAAAAAACATATTGGCTTTAAACTTATTTTACCTCAGGAAAAATATTGTTTTCAAAATTCAGTAAATTTTTATAAAAGTCCAAAAAAAAATCTACAAAAAAAATTTGATAAGTTGATGTGCAGTTCTCGATATCTCGTGAACAATAAAAGATATTGACTTCAAATCAATTTCTTTATCTTATTTGTATTTTTTTATATAAGAAATTCAAACTTTTAAGAAATGCTCGTTAACAAAAAAAGATTTTGAAATAAAACAATTTAAAAATGATGCAAAATATTGTTAGTAATTTTTAATTTTTTACAAGAATTCAACTGACAACATTTTAAACAAAACACGAAAACCTCCAAACCTTTAAAGCAGGACAAATCGCCGGAGGGGATGGGAAGTTATCAGTGTGGGTCGCATCCCAGCCTCTTTTTTCAATATAATTTGTTTGTACGTATTGCGAACTACATCTATTTTGATGAAGCTCACTTTTGAATGAGGAGGATGATAATCTTCAATATATGCTTAGACACCGGTACATTTATAAAAACTGACTATTAAGAGTGATGTATGGGTTGGTATCTTTAGATACGATGCTGGCCAGAGCGTTACACTGAACGACTTTTTCGTTCGTCAATTGAACAACTATGTATGCAGGAGCTGTGGTTTCAACAAGACGGCGCGGCGCGGGCGGCGCAACACGCTACTGCCCTCATTGATTTATTAAAGGAAATGTTTCGTAACCGCATAGTTTCACGTTACCGACTCTCGAATCCAATTGATATTTAACGCCTCCCCTTAACTATTTTTATCTAGAGGGTTCGTGAAATTGCCATAGTTTACATCGATAAGTCCTAAATGATTGACGACAATTAGCATATTTTTCTATCTTGACAAGAACATTAACGTTAGAATGCTATAACTTTAAAACGAATTAACGTAAAATTTTGTCAATATATTATTTTGCAGATTGAAGCATTGTTACGTTTGTGTTTTTTAGTAGAAATAAACCTTGGAGCGAAAATTAAAAATAACTATTTCAGTAGAACTGAACCAACAAAATGTATCCAAGAGGAAGTAGTCTTAACCAAACCAATATACAGGCCAGAAATACCAGCTAAACTTAGAACTGGAAAACCAGGACGTCCTAAGAAAATGCAAACCAAACGAACGAAAACAACATTGTTAAGAAGAAGTGACAGTTCAAGAATAGCAATTTGCAATTAATGCCTCTGAAATACCACTTACAAATGACACTTGGACAATTAAAGATAAGCCTGAAAATTTAAGAATTGTAGGCTGCAAAATTGTTTTACGAATTAAATGGACTGCAGACGGAACCCTCTAAAGGCAGAAAACAAGATTAGTGGCTAAGGACCTCACACAAAAGTTTTTCCTGAAACTTTTGCTCCTGTGACTAGACTTAGCTTATTAAGACTCGTTACAAAGTACCAAAGGAAAATCTACCAGATATTATTAAGCATACCTAAACGAAATAGTTAATGAGGACATTTATAGCGAAAAGATTAAAAATTTACTACAGAAATAAACCAAAATGATGCATCAACTTTAAGAAAATTGTAACACAGTGTGTAAATTCAAAAAGGATTTAAATGGGTTACGATAAATTTGTTGTCAAAGAAACATCGAAATTGACATAACATTAAGGAAGATTCTACTGGCATCAATTTTTTCAGAATGCGATGAGTCTTAGGACCAATCCTTCTCAAAAGCTAACTGGTGCTCTTATGTATCTCGTAGTAGCAACCAATTTAACAATTGCTATAATAAAGAACACTGGATTGCAGCTAAAAGGGTGCTTCCGTATCTGAAAGGGATATATCATTATAGTCTTCAATACAACAAAAACGATACAGAAACATTGACATGCTTTGTCGACGCCGATTGGGGAAACTGCATAATACATAGATCGCCGGCCGGTCCTATACGTTGGAATTGTCTTTAAAAGATCTTGAATATGTGCCGGGCAGTAATGCAAGTAGACAAACTGTCTTTCTTCTGAAGTTTCTGAGGAAGTAAGATTTTCAAAACCTCTGCAGAATACAAATGTTTAACGACAATTAAGGCGCAAGGAAGCTGGCCAAGAATCTTGTTTTTCATGTGCGCTCTAAACACATTGATATCACATATCATTATAATTGAGAAGTTCGGAAAAATTTTCTAATTTCACTCTTTTGTAAAAGCGTAACTCCAACAAAAAAAAAACATAGCACAGATAAGCCCATAGATTTCATTTCCATTAAGAAGTTTAATTTTAAAAGGCAGCTGTCACGTATAAAGTTGTCACACATACAACATTTTTAAAATTCACTGCAAAACAGTAACACAAGTTTCTATAACGTGATATTTCTCAAAAATGTGATTAAATTTGGCTACGATGCAATGCGCATTGGGATACAAAACTTTTTGAACTTTGTCTCCGGAGCCAGATAGGGTAATATAAGAGGTCCATACCTATGCTTCAAAATTGATTAAAGACTATACTGATTTTAATTGGCTTCACCCAAAGCCTCTTCAAATTTAATTGTTTCTTGTAATTTTTGGTTTTCAAGATTTTGAATTTCGGGATTCTTCCCGTCTTACGATTTTTGATCGTTATCATTTTTAAGCCAACTTATTTATCTTTGAATATTTTTTGAGCAGTATATTTCCAAACAAAATTGCTATCGCTTCCATTCTAACTTCTTAAATGTGTCAATATTTTGTGTTACACGAGGAGACGAAAATACCATCATTTAAATTCAATTCGATTTGGTATCATTGAGAGATATAAGATAGGTAATCATGTTTGTTATTTATGTCTATGCGATGGTGGTGGAGATATGCTGCCTGATGCGTGTCTGGGAAATTCAATTTGAGTAAACTAACTATCTGTAGTTAGGTATAGTGCTGACGTTTGATGTCTGAAATATTGTCAGTTTATGTATCAATTTCTTATCGAGAATAGTCTTTTAAATGTACATAATATAGAAGACATTATGTAGAAATAAAAAAGATTCCCATGGCCTACTTTTTTTTAATTCAGTCTAGATAAAGTATCTTTAAAATCTTGAAGTAAATTATTGCAAGCTCCATTTTATGTCCGATCTTATATGTGATGGATAATAAATAGTAAATTTTCTTTAACAATTGGGTAGAACTTATGGTCTTCATTATTTTTACATATCTTTTTTTTTCATTTGCACACAATAAAGGGGTTAGCCTTAAAGTTTGGAATATCAACAAAAAAAAAAACAAAGAAAAATAAATCATTCCAAATTCCAAAACAATTTCTCTGCTTAGCAGTACCTTCCTATGTGATGGCTTACGTCTGAGCCTCCCAAAATCCAGCTGATGTGTCAGGTAACCAAGAATAGCAATAAGAGTTGGTAAGAAGTCTTGCCTGTTGGTGATGGCTTGGCCAGTGACGATTTCAACAAAATCAAGAACAACAAACTCTGTAACTGGTAGTTATACCAGTAAAGTCAGTGAGCTTCTTCATGGGTATCTCATGGACTGCTTTGATTTCGGTGCTGAAACCAGAAATCTGGTTTTATTTACCAGAAATCTGGTTTCCTGGTAAAATTTTTAATAGAAAATTTTCTGGTTAAATGTTACCAGCGTCCTCGTAGAAAGTATTTTTTTTTTCTGATAAAATGAAAACTATCTGGAATCTGGAAAATAGAACCTGGAAATTTATTTCTGGTATATTTTTCCTGGTAGACAAAAACCAGCCTTCTGGTACTTATTAAATGAAGTTCTGGGAGTTTAAGAATTATTTTTTTTCTACTAAATAAAACCAGGAATTGTATTGTCTCGTATATATTTTCCTCTTAGATAAAATACAGTCTTCTGGAGCATTTCATTATCAAATTTTAGTACAGTATACCTATCATGCCCTTCCCGCCGAATAATGGTAGACTACATGGCGCTTCCGATAATTTAGCTTAGAGCAAAATCTCTATTCCTGGCATATTCTACCAGAATTCTGGTATTTTTTCACAAGGAATACTGATTAAAATTTTACCAGGAAAAAAATGTTCCTGGTATATTCTACCAGAATACTGAGTTATTCCTCGGTATTATTTTTACCAGGAACAAAATTTTGTTGGTATATTCTGCCAGAAATCTGGTGTATTTTACCAGGAATTTCTTGAAAAATCTTCTGATAGGAATCTAAAAACCACTTTTTCTGGATAAATTTAGCGGGAAATCTGGTCACCGGTACCAGTGTTTTTTTAAGCAACCTCTGTTGAGTCCAAGCACACCCAGAAGTTAACGGTAGTGAAAAGGCAGACAAATTGGCCAAAAACGGATCAATTGTAAGTTCATTTGGTATAAATGATACACAGGCCAATAGAGCAAGTAAATCAATAAACAATCCACTAAAGTCTCATTGAATCGCAACCATCAGGTTGGCAGCTCTTGAAACGTAAAGATGAACAAAAAACAAAATTGGGCAGGCCTCAGCTGTCCTTACTAATAGATATCCTAACGGTTTACCACACCTTGGGCACCCACATGAACAGAATGGGTATGGGATCATCTGATTTATGTAGAGGATGTGAAAACAAGAAGATATCGTCCACTTTCTATGCGAATGCCAAACAAGAATAACAATATTAGGAAATTACTTTTTCGACGACTTATCTGACTGACGTCTCGTCCTTGTCACCTTGAGACATTCTTAAATTTTTTCAGAAATCCTCAACTTTAATCCTTGGCAACCTTCCCATACAACTCTTAATATTTTCCTATTACTTGGAAGCAAAATGTAACCAAAGAGATCCAAGTGAGATGTTTTCTCCAACTTTACAGATGTATCACTCCATACAACTTAACTTACCAACAGGATGTCCGAAATTTACCTCAAAGCTAAAATGATGGACATTCCTTGAAGTTCAAGTATTACGGAAAATTGTTTCAAGAGTGAAATGCAAGTGGCTATTCCGATAGACAGCTTTTGATAATATCAATTAAACAACAAAAGACATGAAGTCTCCAACGGCGTTTGGCTGTGGTTATATCATCGATTTGGATTCCAGAAGTATTAGAAACATCTATCTAACTATGTAAGTTGTACTCATGTTTTTTGATAAATGAAGACTCTAGAGATAACAGACAAATCAGAAGTGGTAAAAAATGCCTTCAATATGAGATTTATTGTGTTAAGAAATTAAACTACTATTAAATCCTTTCAAAACGTTCTATTAGTTTGCCAGGAATTCTTTGTTTCGATAATTTATACCATACGTCCAATTATTACATTCAAAGCCATAATAAGTTGCTAGTTGGGTTTCAATCACTTGAAAGCTGAACAAATTGCAAATCACCTAAACTTCCTTGTTCATGCTCGAAAGGAATAAAAATCAGCAAAACTACAAAATCCATCAAATATACGATATACAAACCTTGCAAGGTATCTACCAAAGATTCGTATCTATCTGAATCAAAAAGCAAACTTCACAAAACCAACAACAACTTCAAAGAAAATTGCAGTATTAAACAGTTGAAAAGAACAAACGTCATTTGTTGTATTTGCCAAACGTCGTCGAGTCGCGTCGTTGATGTCGGTTGATGATGGTGATGACTGCGCTAGCTCGCGGTGGCGGCTTCGATTACCCAAGACCAATCTGCACCATCTCATAGAAAAAGTATCTATCTATTTTTTTCATTTGTGGCATTTTCTTTCAATAGCAAATTTATGAGATGCGTTTATGCGGTAATTGCCGACAAAGAATAAGAACTTTTCCAATCCAATGCAATCGAAACGAATCGAATTGAATCCTAAGCCAAAGCCAAAGCCAAAGTCAATGCTATAACTTAGTTCACATGACATTTCCTCATGCGATCATAGAATCAGCCGGTGCTGCAGCGCGGTACGACGGCGGTGGTGCGGCAACTCCAACAACGGCAGCATCATCAGCAATGAGTCTGACTGGGTATGCCCCAGCCAGCTTTATAAGAGATACTCAAAGATAGTCATTCCATCGCTCAAGATCTCACAATGTTTCAATGTTGGCACTGGCAAAAGGTCGCGCTCTCGACAGATAGACAGATGGACAAGCGCTTGCTTTGGACAAGAAAGTTAGAGATAGATGTCCGTTTAGACTTTTCCTTAAGGTTTACTCGTACGAGTATCTGCTAAGATCTATGGGGGATGGATTTGCTTAGAGTTCTAGTACTTTGATGCTGGCTTAATGTCGCTAGCCGATGTTGGATGACTAGCTATAAGCCAGGCATAGAGCCTTTATTCTGTCCTTATTGTGAAGAATTTGCAACACGAGACCTAATTGATTTCAAATTACCTCTCAATGTTGTGTGTGGATTCTGTTGTGGAGTGAAATTTATTTGCCATAGTCCTGTAATTACATCGCGCTTTTGTTGATCGTGTGTTCGTGTCTTTTCCAATCGAATTCACGGATATTTTGTGATAGCAATGTCATCGCAAAGTCTTGTCATTCAAAAAATCAACAAACACAATGGGACCAAACATATCTCCAGAATTTAGAGGAACAAATAAGTTATACGAGGAGCTCTTGTTTAAGAAAAGCTTTTTGAAGACTCGAAATGTCAGTGACTTTGGAAACAAAAAGTACAACGTTTAAATTTGTTCTACTTTTATTCAAAATGTTTAACTTAGACTCAAGATAGATTTCGGCCTTTTTGTAAAAAAAATCAGTGCATTTTGTTATATTGTTGAATAAGAGAGTTAAGAAAAAAGATTGACTCTAAATATTTTTAAATTTTATGTTCGAAGTTTTTGACTGATAATCGAATACGTTTGTATGTCCAAAAAATTCCATTTCTGACGTTTAAATATTTCTTACACACATTTAGCAGTTTTGGAAAATATAAAACGAAGGTAAATTGTGACCGAGCGTTCGAATTCTCAAATTTAAAAGGGGTATATAAAAGTGCTTGTATATAATCTCTTTAAGAGGGTTTGGAGTCATCACGAATAGTTTCAAATTGTCTGCCACCTTCATGAAATTTACGTGATAGCCATGTTTAAGTCCAGAGAATATGATGACCACTGCAAATGTTCCTTGTCTTCTGGAAGTGTGGATTGCAGCATTGTGATGTTGGAAAATCCAGGACATATTACGTTTTTCATAAAAGTTGATACCATCAGGATCGTCAAGATTAAAATGTTTGTATCCGAAAAAATGCGTTTTCATTTACTGCTCCAAACAACATGTAGGAGCAGTACTTGCCTCTTAAAAGGTTTCTTTTTTAGTTTTCTTCTCTGGATAATATCAGTTTGTTATATTATCCTTCGAACCTTTGGCCCTTATTTTAGTCGCTGGTAAAGTGAAATTTGAAGCAAGCCGTTGAATTAACCACTTTTCTGAAATTGTTATGCTTCTGTCTTGCAGCGTTTTTAATGTAATCCATATTTTTGTGAATCAGCAAGATAACAGTTGTCTTAATTTTGTTAAGTTTCCTTTATATTTCTCTTCCTGAAAGCCCTAAATCCCTGAAAGCATCAATATTTGTTCTTTCTAAAGCTGTCAAAGTCTTTCAGGAACCCATTTTTGTTTCAAGTTCAAACAAAACTCATCCTAGTGAAGCATCTTTTTTTACGATATTTTAGCAAATCATTATAAGATTTTAATTATTTCCAACGCTCGTTCCTAATTTGCCTTTAAATTTCATGAATTTTATAATTGTTGGCTTATATTATTCCTGAGAACCAAGACTCGAAAGGAGTTACACAGATATTGAAAGTTGAAGAGTGTTTAGTTTTTGTACCGAAAATTGGGATTACATATGATGGACGGGACGGAACTCGAGATTGAATTGAAAGACGTACATTGAAACTTACTAACTTACTTACTTACTTAAGGTGGCGCTACAGTCCGGGGCGGACCTGGGCCTCAACCAACATGCGTCTCCAGCCAGCTCGGTCCATAGGTAGCTGTCTCCAGTTTCGCACGCCAAGTTGGTTCACTCACCTGAGTGCGCCACCTGAGTCGCGGTCTTCCTCTACTCAGCCATCCCTCGGGATTGGATTCGAAGACCTACCGGGCTGGAGCGTTGATGTCCATCCGCTCTACATGACCTAGCCATCTAAGTCGTTGGACTTTAATTCTGCTAACTATGTCAGTGTCGCTGTACAGCCCGTACAGTTCATCGTTAGAATTTTTCTCTCCAAGTATCCTAAGACGCTCTCATCTTTCTTTGACAGGGTCCAGGCCTCAGCGCCATAAATGAGAACCGGGATGTTGATGAGTGTCTTATAGATGCTCGAGAGAGGACTTTACTTCTCAATTGACTTCTAAGTCCAAAGAAGCACCGATTTGCAAGGGTTATTCTTCGTTTGATTTCAGCGCTGGTGTCGTTGTCTGTATTAATAGCGGTGCCTAGGTAGACAAAGTTCTTAACTACTTCAAAGTTATAGCTGTCCATGGTGACGTTTTGTTCAAGACTTCATTGTTCAATGTCGTTTTTTGATGACACTAAACCCATTTTCTTCACTTACGTCCTAATGCTCGAAAACGCTCCACAGACAACACGCTTTGATCTTCCAATTAAGTTAATATCATCTGCGTATCCGAGTAATTGGATGGACCTTTGTAAGATTGTGCCTTTAGTGTTGACGGTTGAGTTTTGCACAACGCTTTCCAGAACGATGTTGAAGAAGTCGCTTGACAGTGCATCGCCTTGTCTAAAACCTTTTTTTAACATCAAATGGATCGGTGGGAACTCTTTCGACCTTGATATAGCAGCGTGCATTCTCCATCGTCAATCAGCACAAACGGATAGGTTTTACATCCGTATGAATGCTGAAATACGTGGCTTTAAAATCGATAAATAGATGGTGGGTATCGATTTCAAGCCCCTGGGGTTTTTCTCCGATCCGCCACAGTGTGAATATTTGTTCGATAGTGGACTTTCCTGGTCTACCAATGATTAAAAACGCGCCACTAATATTAGGCTTTTATCCTCCAACGATGTCAATATCATCGGCGTATCCAATTAAGTAAGCAGTAGACCTTTGGCAGATTGTGCCTCTAGTGTTGGCGATGGGAGATATATTTGTTTCGACCTTGATGAGACAAATTTAAGCCTGAAGCCCCTAATTTTACAACATAACTTAAAAAAAAGATTCAAATGACCTTGTTAGAATATCAGTTAAGATATTTTTGAGTGACAGTTCAGGCCCTAGACAAATAGAATCTTGATTATTGACGAAATTACTAAATTATAACTTTGAAGGGAATGAAATAAATTAAGAAGAATAAATTCAATTTTTAAACAATATCTGGTATTATATTTTTAAGATCACGTATAGGTATAGATAAATACGTTCTTTTCAGTAAACTTTCATATTTTCTTACCTGTTCCTTAAGATTTTCGATATTTTGAATTAACCTAACTTGTTTATATTAAATATTTTCTTTGTTCCTAACTTTCTAAAAAGATATACATTGTACGGCTCATAAGCTCAAATCGAAAGTTATAGTCATTTAAAATTTTGCAGAGATAGTTTTAAACCGAAAAAGGGGCTGGGATGCAACCCACACTGATAACTTCTCATCCTGTCTGTCGACTTGTCTTGCTTAAAAGGTTTGTAGTTTTTCCTGTTTTTTATTTCGCGATATTTTTTTCAAAAGCCTATGACTCTCTGACGTCTTACATTCAGAGATATGAAGTTTATTTTCTTACTACTGAAACATTATTCAACAAAAGAAAAGAAAAAATAATAAAGTAAACTTCTAATGGAAGGAAATTACAATTGGAAAACCTCCATATAGTTTAGAAAAAACAAAAAGTTCAATTAATAAAATAATATGTATGTATAAGCTAGTCGTCAGGATGGAGATTTGAACTTGAAACAAACTTTGATCTTTTGATCTGTTATTACTTTTTCATATATTTTACTTATGCTGCTTAGTAAACTAATGAGTCTTTAGCTTGAAGAAACATCTGGAGGCTTACCAGCTTTCAACATAGGCACAACTATTGCCTTTTTTCAAACATTGGAAACATTCCCTGTGACCTAAGCGTTGTGAAACCAAATTTTGTGTTTGAAAAATTCCTTGTAAGTTCTTCAGCCTTTTCATTGTCGGTGATATATATTAAGGTCGAGTCCTTTAGAAATGAAAGAGTTTTATTTTTAACGATTTGAATAATATTCCAAAATGGTTTATCGTTTTTATCTAGTGAACTAAGCTTTTTTTTCCATTCATGGTTGCGATGTTTCATAAGCTCATTTAAAATTAGCTTACTGAAATGGAAAACCATTCTTCTAGAGAATGGTTGATGATAACGTTGTCAATTAATTTGATGAAGATTTTTCAATTTAATTACTTCTAGTATGTTAGATGGTAATTTTGTATGTAAAGTTTCTCTCTTTACTCTTTTAGGCACACTTTCTTCAATTTTCGTGTGTTGTTAAAAAAGTTATCAGTTAAATTTTTCTAAACAATTTAAAAATTACCAACAATATTTTGCATATGATTTAAACAAATCTTTTTTTGGTTAATGTGATTTTTATTCGAAAACCAATTTTTACCAATCTTAGTAGCATTTCTTAACAAATTTTATTTCTTATATAAACAAATACAAATTGGATGAATGAAATTAATTTTAAGCCAATGTTTTCTATAAAGTCGAAAATCAATTTTTACCAATTTTTTTTTTAGATTTTTAATTTTTTTTTAACTGTTAATTCTATTTTTCTCAAAATGTTAATGAATGTTGAAAACAATATTTAAAAAGAGGCTGGGATGCGACCCACACTGATAACTTCCTGTCTGTCGATTTGTCTTGCTTAAAAGTCCATCTTGTATGTACTCGTATCAATTTTCACCAAATTTGCGTAGGTACTATTTTTTGTAGATTTTATTTTTTATGAAAAAATGGAAAAAATGGACTGTTGAATTTTTATATAAAAAATACCGAATATTGAAAAAAATATTTTCTGTGAAATAAAATAAGTTTGAAGCCAATATTTTTAATTTTTGAAAAGCTATTTGAGTCGAAAGTAAATTTTTACAAAGTTTTAATTTTTTTTAGAGTCTTATTTAAAAAAAAAAACTGTCAATTCGATTATTTTCAAAATTTTATCAGGTGTCAAAAACATTATTATTCGTTGCACAAAATTGTTTTGGAGACGAAATCGTATTTGAGTCGTAAAATTTTGGAGGTGACAAATATTTTTTTTAAATTTTTTTGATTTATAAAAAAAACCGTGATATGGATTTTTTTCAAAAAAATATACTTCTTTGATATCACGTTACAATATATTATATAAAATTTAAGCCTCTAGCGTTTTTGATTCGTAAGATATTTAGGGTTAACCAAAATGTCCACCTTTTTTTAAACTGCTATGGTAAAAAAAACACCCACGCAATTTTCTTGAGAGCCCTTTCTGCATCTTTATGCTTGATTATTTGTATAACAAAATCTATTTAGAGTCGATATCTCTACTGGTTCTTGAGCTATGGAAGAGGAAAAAACATCTCTCTGAAAATCTTTAACGTCGGTAAATGTCAAGATTTTAAATTACGGGACATCATGTATATTATTTATTTGACTGTCTGGCCTTGTTAACATTTAGTTTGTTGACTCTTATTCAATTTCTATTTACCAAAATTTATAACATTTCTGGCCTATTTTCTTAATAAATGATCTTTTCAAATTGTAGTAGAAAAACTGTCTAAAACGTTTTCGCAAAATAATTGTAGGTGCAATAAAATTTGTTATGTTTTAAATATAAAGGGTGATTTTTTTGAGGTTAGGATTTTCATGCATTAGTATTTGACAGATCACGCGGGATTTCAGACATGGTGTCAAAGAGAAAGATGCTCAGTATGCTTTGACATTTCATCATGAATAGACTTACTAACGAGCAACGCTTGCAAATCATTGAATTTTATTACCAAAATCAGTGTTCGGTTCGAAATGTGTTTCGCGCTTTACGTCCGATTTATGGTCTACATAATCGACCAAGTGAGCAAAGAATTAATGCGATTGTGACCAAGTTTCGCACTCAGTTTACTTTATTGGACATTAAACCAACCACACGAATGCGTACAGTGCGTACAGAAGAGAATATTGCGTCTGTTTCAGAGAGTGTTGCTGAAGACCGTGAAATGTCGATTCGTCGCCGTTTGCAGCAATTGGGGACTGAAGCCGAACGATCTGCCACAACGTCGAATTTTCAGTGAATGGGCCCTAGAAAAGTTGGCAGAAAATCCGCTTTTTTATCGACAAATTTTGTTCAGCGATGAGGCTCATTTCTGGTTGAATGGCTACGTAAATAAGCAAAATTGCCGCATTTGGAGTGAAGAGCAACCAGAAGCCGTTCAAGAACTGCCCATGCATCCCGAAAAATGCACTGTTTGGTGTGGTTTGTACGCTGGTGGAATCATTGGACCGTATTTTTTCAAAGATGCTGTTGGACGCAACGTTACGGTGAATGGCGATCGCTATCGTTCAATGCTAACAAACTTTTTGTTGCCAAAAATGGAAGAACTGAACTTGGTTGACATGGGGTTTCAACAAGATGGCGCTACATGCCACACAGCTCGCGATTCTATGGCCATTTTGAGGGAAAACTTCGGAGAACAATTCATCTCAAGGAATGGACCGGTAAGTTGGCCACCAAGATCATGCGATTTGACGCCTTTAGACTATTTTTTGTGGGGCTACGTCAAGTCTAAAGTCTACACAAATAAGCCAGCAACTATTCCAGCTTTGGAAGACAACATTTCCGAAGAAATTCGGGCTATTCCGACCGCAATGCTCGAAAAAGTTACCCAAAATTGGACTTTCCGAATGGGCCACCTAAGACGCAGCCGCGGTCAACATTAAAATGAAATTATCTTCAAAAAGTAAATGTCATGGACCAATCTAGCGTTTCAAATAAAGAATCGATGAGTTTTTTTTTTTAGAAAAGTTCTCAAGCTCTTAAAAAATCACCGTTTATTAGAGAATTACAAAAAGGAAAACATTGACTTGAAGCTGTACTATACCCTTAACTTCGAAAGGTAAGTTTTTTAATATATTTTTGCAGCTATTTTATAACAATTATATTATTTATAATTAGGTCCCAGCTTTTTGATCCGCCAACACAATTTCAGCAATTGGTATACAATATTTTAAGACAGTAAAGTGACCATTTAAGCCAACATTTTGTAGATGAAGATATTGGCTACTGCTTGGAGTCACAAGAAAATGTGTTAAAATGGCGTTTTGTTGCCCTAAAAGCTTAAAAATGCATTAACAAATATGCTTACAATCAAAACCTTCTTTTTATAGCATTCTATAATTGAAATAAGGAAATCTAATATTTAGAGTTAGCTTTCTTAATAATAAATTGTTCCCCTTCAATAAACTAACAGCTCCACTGTTATAACTTCTTAGCTGTTGTAGTTCCTCGTTAAACTAACTCTTTTTGACTTTAGCAATGCAGGCCGGCTGACTGGTCATTCCATCCGCCCAACCACCTCCATTCCCCCTATTGATCATATACACACTATTGAAGAAGCGCTTAAATATTTCAACAATTTTACACTTCGATAAGATCAGCAAGTGAGAATCACATAAACAACTTTTCGGTCTGTCTGACCACCGACCGACCGACCGCTCCAGCTAAAAAAAAACACCCAACAACGAAGACGACCTATACCTTCCATCTTACAATACAACCGATTAAGTTCAATGGCAATGTTAGAACTTGTATCAAGGTAGAGAGGCACATACTCTCATCCTCAATCTTGCAGTCTCCGCCATTGGCGCGCCTTCGCCTTCGCCTTCACCACCACCACCAACCGCCTTCCTGATGCAACATTATCGCTAGCAATTACCGTCATTATCAACATCCTAGTTCGGTGTGCGATATAATGAAAGTGACAATCATCGTGCCGTTGGATGACTTTGTATGCACTTACACAATGTGTTCTTGTATAAGGTTAGGTATAGATTTATCGGGACCTCTGGGACGTGACTCACGTTTTCCTCACCCCAAACATAACTTTGTTATTCGCTGGCATTTTGGCTGGTTTTTATCATTGGGAATCACCATCTTTCTCCCTTTCTCTCTTTACATTTATACCTACAGCGAAAAAACATCCAAACTTAAGTTCCTCTTCTTCTGAATCCAAAAAATATATACGATTGAAATTACGGCCATTTGTGCCCTAAAGTGTTTACGAATCGCCAGTACATTTGAACAGGCTTGAGGTCCAATACAAATCAAAGACCATTAATCAGCAGATGCCCTCGTGGTTGTTGGCCGCCGCAGCCGCCGCCGCGTACCGTCACTCTTCGTCGTTCGTCGAGTGGAATCTTGCGTTCCTCACTATACGGCTACTGGTAGACGCTACGCGTCGTCGTCATCTTCGTTTGCAATGTTACAACTCGTATATGTGCTCCGATCTTTTAGATCAGATAAACGAAAAAAAGCACAGGCCCACCGGTGGAACCCTAGGTGAAAACGTGATTAATTGATAATGGTTCGAACGCTAGACTGTAATAACTCGTCGTCGTATATATGGTCTGACAAAATTGCTATCTAGTCTGCGACGCATATCCGTCGACGGCAGCGGGGCACAGCGTTGCTCCGGACTGCCATTATTAATGGCAAAACATGAATGTTATATTTTTGCGTCAGCTTGAGCCTGAACGTCCTTCTTCTTCTACTTTTTCAAGAAGCCATATGAAGATATCCTTTGTGGCCTTCCTGCCATGTTTTTCTTTTTGTTTATATTTTATTTTAATTTTATCATCATTTGTAATCGGTTCTGTAGAAAATATGATGTAAGCATTAATTTGCTGCTAAGAGAGAGATTGCCTGCGTCCTTGAAGCTTTATGGGGTGCTAGACTACAGAGTGGACCATGGGATGAATTCAATTTGTATATTCTTTAAATAGCACAAAAGGTGGGAACTTGATCAATTAGTTTAAGTCTTTTCCAGGCCGAACCTTTAATTTTTTTGCACTAATTGGCTGTTCTTGAAGATTTATCTATCAACTTAAGAAGTATGGATGAAATCTTAGACTTCTAGAATGAAAGATTTTTGATGTTCAATAAATCATCTGAACTATTTAAAGGTTTGGAAACGTTTGTAACCTTTGTTATTAAAGGGTCGTTTGAAAATTCCAAGATTAAATACTGGATCCATATTCTGTATGGCCTTGTCTCTCTGACGCAATACGAGTTGTCGGAGAGAACATAACTCAAACCTCCAAGCTGTAAAAATAAAATTTAAAGTGACAGCTAGATTGAAAAGGGCGTTGACGTTCGAGTGTTTAGTGTAATTGCTTCGCAGAAATCACATAACATGCAAGCGAAATTAATGTCAAATTTAATTGGAGAAGCCAGCACAATTAAAAGTAAACATCAAATTTATGACGGAAAGAGCTGCGCGAGAAAAGCAAATCCACAAACATAAGTTTTGATGATGGGACTCTGAGTCTAAGCTTGCTTTTGCTTTTACGCTTATGCTACGCTACGTAAAAATTTCGGTATGATGGCAGTGATGCTGTTAAGATCGGGTGAATAACAAAGGCAATTACATACATGAAGAACAAGAGTCTTTTAGATACCTGGAGGTAGGTGAGCCTCTCTTGGAAATATTACGATGAAATCTGCAATGTGATTTATGTGCTTCGGGGTACGGTATGAGGTAGGCTTGAGTCGGGCATAATATGCAGACCCCCTTTAGTTTGTGAATCTTATTCTATTAATTCTTATGTATTGATATCATTTGATCGTTTTTCAAGAAAGTAAACGCCTTCAAAAAGCTACTTTACTTCGACTACTTCGCATTAATATTCTTGTATCCTCGTGTGGCATCATCATTTTGAAGCACATACAGAGATTTTCTGCAAATTCATGTTTAACACTTTTGGTGGTAAGTTCTTGATGCGGGCATTTAAACACGGGTGCATTTGAGTGTTAATTATGTGGTAAGATTGATTAAAGATAAGTGGAAGGAGTGACATGCGTGATGTTTTAATGGAATTACAGATGGACGAAGTCGTGTGATATGGAACTGCTTGAATAATATAGTTTAGTGAATAAATTAGACTGTTTAACAAGGTTTTTCCTCTAGCAATTAAACTGGACTTTTCCGACGTGTTTTGATGGCTTCACTTACTTACTTAGGCCCTCAAACCTTTTAAGTCTGTTGAGGGGCCCTTAAGTTGAATAGGGTTTCTGTTATGCCTACGCGCCATCGCGTGTGGTTTCCGGAGATATGTTTGACTAATTCCAACTCTATCCTAGCTGCGCTGATTCCTCCATCACTGTCCTGCGCCATGTGCTTCTCGGTCGTCCAGAGCTCCTCTTCCTTCTTGTGTTAGTGGATTCCACTACATTGCTTGATCTTCAAAACAGACGTAGCTTTGTTCTTAAACTGATAGAGTTATTCCTCCAAATTTTCGACAGAATGCCGAACGCCGCTTTTGCTTTGCCCATGCGGCAGATGATGTCTTATTCGGTTCTGCCTTCGATGGAAACGATACTTCCAAAGTATTAAAAGCTCTCCACTTTTTCCAATGTTTTTTTTTTTTATAATAAGCAAGCACTAAAAGGGTTTTGTATATACGTTTAATATGCCAAAGACACAGGGGGAGCATTAGGAAAAGGGGAAGGGTTGAATAGGAGGTGTAGGTGTTCATAGATTTTCAATTCCACAACATCGTTTTGATACGGAAATATAGAGCGCGGCAAGGCATTCCACATTCGCGTAGTACGGCTAAAAAATTAAAGCCGTATTGCCGGTCATTAAAAAGCTTCCGTTCCTCAAGAAATTTCTTAAGCTCATAATTAATCAGCGTTTCCGTGACCTTGGAAAAAGGGACCTAAGTGCTATTAGTCGATAAATTGTGGGAGAAGAAAATTAGCCTGTTTTTGGATTGGCTGAACAAATGTAGTTTCCCAACTATTCGGAACGAGCCCAGAAGAATAGTATAGATGGAAAAGCTTACGCAGTGGTTTTGCTAGCGTGGAAGAAAACCTCTTTAGAATAATATCGGGGATACCATCTTGGCCAGCGGCTTTATGAATGTTGAGATCTTTAAGAAATCTCGCCAAATGTCGAGTATGAACAAATATTGGTCCCATAGAATAATTTAGATGTTCAAGAACTGGGGGAGTCATGACACTATCTGGCAAGGTGGAATTTTCGGCGAACTGCCTTGCAAATAAGTTGGCTTTATCAATAGAGGTAATTAAAGGAGTGTCACTGACAACAAGTGTAGAAACCGAGGAAGAGGAAGAATTTCTCATATTTTTTACGAATGACCAAAAATTCTTACTGCCTTTGGGACATTGCAGTATTTTTCGTCGTAATTTTTGGTAGTGTAAAATTTGGTCCTTCGAATTTCTGGCTTGCTTAAACCTTTTCCGGTTTTCCTCAGTTGGGTTGGCTTCAAAACACCGGAACCTCACCTCTTTTCTTGATAACCTCTTTGCAGCTTGATTCGAACCATGATTTAACCTTATGTTAAATACTTTTAACTCTATTCGGGATAAAGGTTTCCATTCTCAGATGAATCCTACAAGAAATCATATCTACACTGGAGTACACGTCGCTACCGAGGAAGCATATAGTGACCAGTTAAAGATCCTGATGAAAATATTGAGGCGTCAAAACACTGGTTGTGTATTTATCAGAATCAGAAGTGAGAAACAAGTCAAGTGTATTTTCTGCTCGGCCTTTAACGTTTGATATACGAATAGGCTCATTGACAAGATGAGTAAGATGGTTCAACTCAGCAAAAATCCCAGCACACATTCCATCGGGTGTTGTCTGGCCCGAAAGGCGAAGCCACGAAGAATTTTGAACATCGGAATCAAGGGTGATAACGATTTCAGTGTGAGGATATAGTGAGACAATTCTTTGTATGGAGTCAGACAGAGCATCAAATTCCTGAGAAGTCGAAACTCTGTCCAGGTTTTGGCTCCGATAAAGAAAACAATTGCGAATGATGCGGTTTTTCACGAGAAGTTTTAACCACATGAAATTAAAAAGGGTTTTGGACAATGACTGTATTGTGGAAAAGTTGATATGCAACATCATTCCTATTATAAATGGGGAGTTTATGGTTGTGCAGAAATATTTATTTGAGCGGATGGTCGGGTTTCGGAGGCTGATCAATTTTGTTTTGCCGGAATTAATTTTCAGCCCCACAACTTCTGCTTCTCTTTCCACACTTGTTGTCATTTGATGGAGATGCATGATCCTTTGAGAGAGTAAGCAAACATCGTCCGTGTAATCCAAGTGCTATCAATAGAATGTCAAATTCCATTGGATTCCTCCACTACCTGACAAAGTTGCGGAACATAACATCGCTTATCACCTACAAGAACAATAATGGCGACAGAATACAGCCCTGTTTGATTCCGCTACGTATTTCAAAATCCTCTGACAATCTAACATCGCGTCGTGCAGAACATCACACTTGGTCTCCACCGCAAAGCTCTCTTCTTCAAGCTCATTTCTGCCCCTTGGGCAGCAGTCAGCCCTTAACTGTTTGCGTTCGTTGAACCTTGCCGAAGATTTCTCCTGAAAGCCAGGCTTTGTTGCTAACTCCTTTCTGTCTTCTGTCAGCACCTGAAATGAAAACATTTTTTACAGCATTCTAATAGTGTTCAATGTCGTCATGTACTGTACTGCTGATTGTTCTCATTTCGTGAAACAGTTGGTCCCTGAATTGTTGACGGGTCAAGGCATCCTCTAACGAGGTTAAATTTGGGGGCTCGTGTTATTCCTTTGGACTATGAACTGTAGCTATCAATAAATGCTGCCTCTTCCGTTTCGGACATCGAAGTGACTGCTTCTTAATATAGTTTTGAGACAAGAATCTTTATTCTTGATAGTACGTATGAAATTGAACTCAAGGATACACTGACGGGCATTACTAAAAGTGTGAGTAGCAAGAATATATCATGCGTAGTTTATTTGATAGAATGGTGTTTGGGTCGGTAGTGGTGTGATCTGTGATACAAATTTTTTTTTCTTTTTTGCAAGCATCGATTCTTTTGAGATAATTTTCGGCCACTTTTTGACTCATATTGGGGGGTATCACGGCCATAACTTGACGAATGTTGGTTTTTAAAACTCAAGAGTTAAAGGTTGTCTGTATAAACAAGGTCTCTCGTGAAGCCTCACATGATCTCGTTGACAACAGTTGATATCGCCACGGCGAGAAATTACGCGGCCAGGAAATGTCTCTTGCAAAAAGCCATCCCCAAGTCGTATTCTTGAATAGCAGTCAATAAAAAGTCAGTTATTGTATGACCATAATGCTGCGAATTGACATTGACAGCAGCCGTTTTATCGTTGTTTTCAAATATCGGACCAAAGAACGCACCACCAAACAGTGACTTTTTATGGATTTAATGGCATTCATTAAATTACAACACCAAATTGGTTTAACGATGATTTTGCTAGTTGCAAAAATCATTTTAAGAGACAATAAAAGGGTAACATCTATAAGCTTTTTTTATGTTTAAGAGTTATGTTATGTTATGTTAACGTTGACAATTCTTGTTTTAATCCAAAAAGTTACACCAAAATTAAATATTTTTCTACAAAAGTACAAACAACTTTTCTTCTTTTAAAAACATCAAGTAAGTTTTAAAATCAATAATTCTCCAAAAAAGAACTTTTTTATGAAAAAGTGTTTCTCAAGAATTAGCTCTCCTTAAGGCCTACGAATTGATGCATTTGGTAATAGGAAAAAGTATTAGTCCCTGCTTCTTGTTTAGTTGTTGCTCCCCCAAACACATTTGCTTTGTTAAAAGCTTCTCAAAATGAGATCCATTTACTCATAAAACTCTTCACAAGTCTGTATGATTTCCCGATTGTGACAAAATTTCATTAAAATTGGCCAGGTCGTTCTGGCAAACTCTGCATAATCAAAGATAATTTATTATTATTATAAATCACACATTTTTGTTATAAAGTGACCATTATGGCAAACTCTGTCCCTATACAAGACATCGTACAACTATGCCTTGAAGCAAAAACCGATCGCGAACCATATTAAAGCATTACAAAAATTATCAGATCACTGATCGTCACCATTCTCGCTCGGGGTCTGATTGCCGTCTGACTCTGGAATGGAAGCAAGTGAAATGCTGTGTTTACATAAGACTTACACTATATTGATCAGATGAGAGCGGTAGTTATGGTTACCGACCGCAAAAGAGCAGCGCACCAAACGACCGACGACGATCGTGTCCGCATCTATAAACCTATTGGTGCTCGATGCACATCAGATTGTTTCCCAGTTTTACCCAGAGATGCAAATGACTATACTTTACTTTGCCAATAGACTATTTGCTTGCTGGACGATCAACCATAACAGTGACAGGGAGGTAAGACGACGACAACGACGAGCGACACGGACGCGACGTATACAATCTCCTCATCGCCACCGCATGATATTATCAAGTCATATTGGACGATACAATTTACACAGCAAAACAAGACTCTCCTTCTGCGCTTGCGGTCTAATTCCATGTTATTTCACGAGGCTGTGCTAAAAGGCTTTGAAATTCACTTTCTGATCCCCGAGATCATACGTGATTCTTAGTTTTATCCCCTCCTTTTTGTCTCCTCTTCATCTGCTCCTTCCTCACCCGTTTAAAATGTTGTGAAAGTGTTTTTTTTTGTTTGCCTTTATTTTCTCAGGAACTCTGATTTTAAAAAACGAGAGCTTACCTCGCTTATACTCAACCTCGATAGGTTGCTTCTTGTGGGTTCATTGCGGGTATCTATGGATGTATCTTAAAAATCATCGAAATGAATTTTATTTATCCCCCGCTACTGTTGGCTGGCTGGATGGTGTTTTGGTATGTTACCATCATTATCACTTATCGGTAGCTATGTTCGGTTCGTATGGAGCATGGTTTTTAGATGAAAATCGTGAAATTTCTTTTAATTATTGCATTTCATGGAAAGATCGTGAGTAAGTAGCAATTTTTATTTATATTATTATACACGTTGAGCTTATATCAAAGGTGGTTTTGCAAATTCTTGGATACGGAATTTCAAATGCCAAAAGGAAGAAAATTAATTAAAATCACAAAAAAAAGAAAAACAAAAAAAATAGAATATTTTACTTCCCGTTTCATAAAAGAAAGGCGTGTATAATGTATGGAATTGTTTTCGCATAAAATAAATACAGAAATAAATAAACTTATGAGCAGGGTCGTAAAATGTTAAGACCCATGGCAAGTTAATCAGTACGAATGGCTTTAAATGCGATTAAAGATATTCAGCAAGCCAAATGCAACAAAAGGGGAAATACCTATCAATAAAAGTGAAGCACGTAGGTAAGCAAACTCTTAATTTATAAGGATGGATTTCACTACGCATTTTAACGGGTTCTGAGTTCCTCTGTTTTCTGTCAGTTCAAGAGTCTGGGTTATTCTAAATCTTGCAAAATGGTGATAGCAAAAGAGGTCAACTTTAAGGTATAGTAAACTTTTTGGATGAAGACGCCTGAGAAATATCAATTCACCAATTAATTTGGCAACATTAAAACTCCACAATTTGCTTTAACCATTTATGCTGCGTTTTCAAAAAAGAGAGAAGATTTGATAAAAACATTAAAGTGATCTATTCTATACAGATTTTTAAATGGAATTCGATAGCGTGAATCACACTGTTTTAATTAAGAAGCTGTTTGTCATTTGTTCAAATCCTCGAACTCAATGTGTGCGTATTAATAACTTAATATCTGATCACATGTTTGTGACTTCTGGAGTCCCTCAAGGAAGTCATGTAGGCCCACTCCTCGTTTTGCTTCTTAATATTTTTAGGCATATGGTCTTATTATTTTGTGCTATTATATATATTTAAGAATTTCCAGTAAATAGTTTCATTTTGAAAAGCCTGTTTGTTGAGCAGCTTTAACTATTACATTTGTTATCTTTTGATCTTTTGATGAAAAAACAATGTTATTATAAAATTCGAACGAACTTATATTGATAAAATTCACTATAGAAATGTTGAACATTTTGAAATTACAGTTCGCAAAACATAAGCACTCCTGGATGGTCGTTTCGTGAAGTCGGCGATAGTAAGACTGGTGGAAACATTTGAACTGATAAGACAAGTTAGTGGTATGAAATGTTTGTATGCGCCGAACAAGAAAAAATGTCGGATATTTTGTTAGTCAACACCCATAAATATTTAACACAAAATTTAATCTGTCTCTCCGCCTACCAAGAAGAGACACTTGTAGCATTTGTGACTTTGATAAAACAGCCCCAAAGTCCGGATTCCAAAGTAAAAAAATTGACCTCGAAAAAGCTCTGACCGATCTCAACGTCTTATGTATTACTTTTGACCTCCAGAAAATCATGTCTTTACCAAAATTAACTACTTCGAAGGCATTTTACTTAAGGCAGGTTTGGTTGTATAACCCATCCATGTCATTACATCCGATGTGGAGATGTCGTATATGACAGACGAAGCACCGAGGTAATGTGTGCTCTATACATTCTTCTAGAAATGTGAAATTGCCAAATAGAGAAAACATCTGATTGCATTGACCGATTCTTGCCCTGGACAAAACAAAAACATCTTTTTATTGTGCCCATATCAAGTCCATATGTTGACTGAATATTTTGAACTGATTGACCACAAAGTTCCTGAAGTTTGCTATACTTATCAAAACAGTGACAGAGATTTTGGGAGAATCGATAAAAAGTTACACTGCTGAGCAATACCGATACATAATACCGATAATAATACAGAATCGCTTTTAGCCATAAGAAAAACTTCCAGTTAGATTAAACGTTAAAATGTCAGCTCGGTCCCTAGCTAGATGTCTCCAGTTTCTCGCTCCAAGTTGGGTGAGGTCACTTTCCACTTGTGCGCGCCACATGATCCGCGGTCTTCTTCTGCTGTGTAGTCCTGTCGGTGGGGATTCGTCCTTTATTGACGACAGCATGTACTTTTTTTTGCCCTCATTATCCGTTAAACCGATTTTTGCCGCCTCTGCCTTAATACTCACAAAAGCCCCATTGACATCACGCTGGGTTCTTCCGATAATGTCAATGTCATCAGCATATGCTAGTAATTGGACAGACTTTTTAAAGATAGTGCCTCTAGTGTTGATGTGTGAATCACATGACAGCGCATCACCTTGTCAAAAACATTTTTAGACATGCAAAGATTCTGTTAAGTTGTTTCCAACCTTTAGGGAGCATCGTGAGTTCTCCATGGTTTGGCAGGGATGCCAAAACTAGACATAGCTCTATATAGGTCGTCCCTGTAGATACTATAGATACATATGCGGCCTTGAAATCGATAAAAAGATGGTGGGTGTCGATTTGGCGTTCTTGGGGTTTTCCAAGATCTGCCGTAATGTGAATATTTGATCAACTGTGGACTTTCCTGGTCTAAAACCACACTGATAAGGACCTATCAGGTTGTTGACGATGGGCTTTAGACGTTCACATATTACGGCAGAGAAGATTTTATAATGTTAAGTAGACTGATTCCTCTATAATTGGTGCAGTTTAGAGGGTTTCCTTTTTTCAGGATCGGGCAAACAATACTGAGATTCCATTCATAGGGCGTGCTTTCTTCAGACCATATCTTACAGGTGAGTATGTGCATGCTACTTACCAACTTATCTCCAGCTGCTCATTCAAGCCATCCGCTCCAGCGGCTTTATTGGACTTCAGCTTAGATATGGCAATCTTTACTTCGTCTAAGTCGGGAGGACGGGATTGTTGCCTTTCGTCGTCTATGTTGAAAACATCATCCTGCGGAATTCAGTTCGTCGTCGACGTTATACAGTCTGCAGAAGTGGTCCTTCCATATCCTCAGCATTGATGGTTTCACTATGATGTTTCCACTTTCGTCTTTGCAGCCTTCGGTTCTAGGTTTTTGTACCTGTGAATTTCGTTTCACCTGTTCATAAATCTTTCGAACTTCATTCCTGCTTTTAAACCTCTCAACATCTTCGACCGAACGCTTCCCATGCCCTCTCTTTTTCCTTCTGAGAAGGCGGCGTTCCTCTCGCCTCTTCTGCTCATAGAGTTCATGAGCAGCTCTCCCTTTTATGCAGCGCTGCTTTGCGTGCATGTTGTTTGGCTGCATTTGCCTGCCGACATTCCTCATCAAACCAGGCGTTCCTTGTTGGTGGCTGCTTGAAACCCAGCACATCAGAGGCGGCTTTTCTAATTGCATTTTGTCATTGTTGCCACTGGTTTTCGATACATTGTGTTGGTGGCAGAACACTTCGAGAGAGGTTACTTGTTACTCGTCGGAAAAAGATTTGGCGATCTCTTGCGATTGTAGCCCACCACTTCCCTGTTTCGATGTCGATCGCAATATGCTCAATCTGGTTGACGGTAGATTGATCTAGTACCTTTGTGGATATTGAGGTGTGGAAAACGCGTTCTGGCTACAATGAGGTTTCGCCCACAGCAAAATCTATGAGCCTGATTCCGTTGTCGGAAGTGTTGTCGTGCAGGCTCGACAAGGGCTATTTCAATATCGTAGCTAGGGCACTGCTCATATGTTTTGTCTAGGAGCTCGAAGAACATCTCTTTGGTGTTGTCTTTCTCTTCTGTGGGGGCGTGCGCGCATATCAGGCTAATGTGACCGAATTTAGCCTTGATGGGTATGGTCATGAGGCGCTCATTAATGCACCTATAGCTCAAGACTTCTTGCCTAAGTCTGGTTCCAATGACAAAGCCGCATCCAAATAAGCGCTGTTGGTTGTCGTGGTAGCAGTCACCATAGTAAATATCGCAGTTTCATCCTCTTTTTGTCCGGCCCATCTCATCGTATTTCCTGGTTGGCTTAATAGCAATCTAGCTAATTCTTCGACTGCACGTGGTCTGTTAAGTGACCTAACATTCCACGTGCATGTCCGAAGTTCGTTATCCTTAACTCGTTTTCGTAGGTTATCAACAGAAAATCCGTCCGTATCCTAGGCTTGTTGGTGCTTCGCAACTATGATGTTTTTACGGGGTCAGGAAGTCACCCCGACGCAGACGGCAAAACCGAGAACCTGGAGGGCCAGATCCTTAGCATAACTCAAAGGACGAGGAGCCGGATAAAACCGCTCCTTATAAGCCTGGGCTCCGAATAAGTCGTAGAAGCCATATAAGGTGTTCACTATTTAGTTCAACCTTGGGATTGGAACCCAATCTTTAGTTGAGGTACTAGGCACCCGATTTTGACCACGGGGAGGAGAGAGTAGGAGTTGATAGACGGGTTTAAGTTTTGAGAAAAACCCGAAGACGCTTGTATCCTTTTGAATGCACATGTCTACCATTTGAACATCGCATATTGGAACAACAAATATAAAATTGAAAGAGTTTACATTTGTATAATGTTGTATTACTTAAACATACATTGTAGATATTATGAATGTGATTTCATAAAAACATTTCAAGAAAACATGAAAAACATCGTGTACAATATTTATTCGAATTGAACCTCATCAGCTGTTTGAATTTAATAAGCTTAGTGAAATCCTTTTAGGCTCCAGATTGGTGCATATTTTGATGTGGCGTTGTGATGAGTGGTGACATCAACAAATCAAAATATATATTTTGCTTAAAACCTTTGATTTTCATATGAAATCAATTCCACACCAAAGGACCGTTAAAAAACAATTTTAAACTCTTGAAAAGCACAAAATCAAGTTTTCTGCTCAGCTCTTTCATTTGTATTTTGTAATCACAATTACTCTAACAACAATAAATATTAGTTTTTACTCAAAGATTCAGCCTGCAATGCTCAAAATGGTCTCTGATTTTGTTATAGATCTTAACCACCACCTGCACAACAACAGCCTATCATCATCATGATGCTCATCTAGTCAAATTGTTGCAGACAGCCATAAAACAAGTTTGTTATGTGAAAAAGTAAGTCTTTCACTGTCAATCTGCATGGCTGACGTTAACCATAATCCTTTTGTTCACATGCACGATAATCCTAGGCAACTATATGTCTGACAGGGAGGTGACAGACACGCTAGCCATATATGATCAGAACATTACCTTCTCTTATTGCCGCCAGCCTAAGATTGTTGCAATAGCTGCGATGCAGTGCAGTGCTGGCAAACACGAGACCATATGTCTCACGCGACTGACACAAATAAATCCCATATCATTGCTGGAAACGTCACATTCATTTCAAAAAACATCATTTGGCTTTTATGAGACAAAACAGGGAAGAGTCGCCGCGCCGCAGCCGCCGAAGCATAGTTTCCGATCGGCATTTCGCAACATCCCTCAGATGTTTGCCGCCATAAAGTGTAATAACGCCACATCAATGTTGTATACGTATATAGATGCAACGCAGATCCTAGAAAAGGCAATAACAACATGTTTGTGCATTTCATAATGTGCGCGATGATGATGATGATGACGACGACTCACCAGATGGAGCCATAGGCCTAGTCATCATCACTGATCACATCGATTGCGTGATGATTGTCACAAACCAGTGGCAGATACTATATACTCGCGTAGTTTGCTGTCACAATCTCTGCTCGAGATTGCCCAGTGAGCAGTACAGTTGTTGCAATTTCACTGATACACGAATCCAGGTAGAGAAGACGCAAGCATAGATTCAAGCATGAGGTTTTTAAATATCCCAAGAAGACTTCGGGGACGAGTTCAGCCAGCCAGTCAGTTATGGTATCGTATATATGGCTGCCGGGAAGCTTTCATTAATGCGTCAAGTTTCTCGAATTGGCATCACGGTATTTCATTTGTGTGTGCCTAGTCAATTAATTGTGTGGCTTGTTTGGTACGTTTTGCTTCGCTTTGCTTTGCGTACAAATCCAATCCATGAAAGATATTTCAATCAGGATAGAGCGTAGAGTTGTTGTGATGGTCTACTACTGCGTATGGTGGCGCTCAGATTCTGTGGTACATCACATCACGCAGTATTAACTTTTTCTCTATGGTGATGGTATTGTTTTAGTAGCGATGCTATGCTACGACGAGAACGACGACGATTGACTATAGCCCAATAACGCCAGAACCGCGCAATTAGTTGTAGTTAACTCCTTTTTTTTCAACAATGGAATGTTTGACATTTTTCAAGATACAACGAATTCGTTTAACTAAGAATCCATATAATTGATTGAGATACACACAGATCTCAGAACTCACATGCAAAAGCTTTAAATAGCTTGTATTTTTAGATACTAACTATCCATGGAGCTATTATGGTTCTGAAGGACACACATAACAATAATTACTTCTAGCGAAATTAATGAGAAGAATTAGTGGCTTTATGATATCTTCATGTATACTATGCTCATATCTTAAAATAGTTTTAAGCTAGTAAATGAAGTTTCACGAGGGCTTTCAGTGGTCAATTAATTGTTGGAAGATTATTGAAGTAACATGTTTGATAGTCGGTACCATATGCATCTTTATGTTATCAATTTCAGGTAGTTTTGGACTTGTAATAATCCAACAAGTATGGAACTTGATTGATTAATAGAATTCCTTAATGGATTGTTTTGCATAATCTGATAAAGTAAAGGGGGTTAAAGATTCTATTGAGATAACGAGAAACGTTCAGTTTAATATAGTGAAGGTCTTGTAATTTAATAACTTCCTATGCATAGTAGTTTTGAAACTTTGAATAAACAAAATAATGAGGGAAGTAGTTTTGTGGACGTATTTTTTAGTAAATAATCATTTATATCTTGAACTGTCTCTTAATTAAAAGGAACCCTATAAATAAGTAGCCTTTATTTTATGTATTTTGTTTTTGTTGGACTTAAATAGAATCGCCATACGCTATTGAAACCAAATTTGTGGTTAATTATTAATAAAGATCTAGGGATACTCATAAATCTTGCTTTAGCTAGATTCTTTAAATTTTGTTTATAGCATCGTTCTTCAAGGATAAGGAATCATTACACTTCTTCACTACTACCCCAAATCTGAGACAGAAGCAGTTTCTTGGATTTATGAGGCAGAAGAGGAACCGACATGGATCTTTCCCTTGACCACCACTTCAAAAATCCAACGGAATAACACGAGCCCGCAAGTTTAAAATCACAAGGCTAAAGGATCCCACGCCCGTCAACAATTCAGGGACCACCTGTTTCACGAAATGAGGACGATCAACGGAACACTCCATGATGACATCGAACACCATTGGAATGCTGGAAAAAAATGTTTTCATTTCAGGTACTTACATGAAGGAAGCTTTTAGAAGAATCTTAGGCAAGCATCAACGAACGGAAACAGTTAAGGACTTGCTCCTGCTGCACAAGGGGAAGAAAGATTTGAGCTTGAATTCTCGTACCACATGAAAAAGAGATAGGTTCAACGCAGTGTACGCTATGATAAGCGTAACTAAAAGCAGAGGATGCAGCAAACGGGTGCGACAGCAGGACCGTTTTCAGAATAATCAAAGAGCTGACCGATGCACAAAGCTCAAAGCAACATCTGGTGAAAGAAGTAGACGGTACTTTGCTAACTTCAGTGGATGAGCAAGTCAGAATATGGAAAGAATACTTTTCCTCGGTTTTAAACATAGTGTTTGCAAAAAAACGTGCAGCCGATTCCTTTTGAAGCGCCCAAACAAACCAATCCCCCAATTTGCACCGCACCAACCAATAAAGATGAGATCGTTACCGCAATTAAAGCACTTAAGAACAATAAATCGGTAGGACTTACAAGCGGCGCTAACGTTATCAAGCTAACTGCTTCATCCTCTCATAAAAGAAGCCTGGACCACCGACAGCTTCCCCGATGAGTGAAAAAAAGGAATTATCGTCAAGCCCCAAAAAGAAGATCGAAAGCTGGAGCGGAATTTGTTCTTCCTCCCGTTGCCAAAATAGTAGCAAAAGTTATACTGAAACGCATCAGAGAACACCTTAAGGCCACACTCGATGTTGAACAAGAAGAATCACGCACTGGGTCCTTCTCTATTGATCATATCAATACCTTGCGGGTTATTATTGAGCACTTGCTGTTCATCGACATCGAGAATTTCTTTGATAGCGTCAACAGGGAGTGCATCTGGCTAGCTTTGGGGTGGAGAAGCATTCCAGAAAAACGAATTGCTATTCTAAAGGCAACAATTGATGGATCCAAGTGTCACGTTCTGCACGATGGTAGGTTGTCAGATGATTTTCAAATCCGTACCAAAGTCAGAAAGGGCTATATTCTTACGACAATATTGTTTTTGTTGGTCATAAGCGATGTACTGCGAGCAACTATGTCAGTTAGCGGAGGGGTATAATGAACTTTGACATCCTATTGATGGCACGTGGATTACGCGGATGATGTTTGCTTACTCTCTCATAGGTTAATGGATCTCCATCAAATGACAACAAGTGTGGAGAGAGAAGCAGAAATCGTGGGGCTGACAATTAATTCCGTTAAAACAAAAATGAACAGCTTCGGAACCCGTCCATCCTCTCAAATAAATATTTTCTCGCAACCGGTGGTAAAGGTGGAGAGCTTTCAATACCTTGGAAGTCATTTGGCGCATCGGCAAAGCAAAAGTGGAGCTCGGTATGCTGTCCAAAATTTGGAGGAATAACTCGTATCAGCTTAAAAACAAATCTACGACAGTTTCGCACAAATGTCTAATCTAAGCTAACTACAGCCATTAAAAAAGAGTTGCTTACCTTCGTGAATAGATGTCTTCACAACATCCTAAGGATTTCCTAGCCAAACTGTCCTTCATAAAAGGACAGGTCATTAACCTTTAGACTCTATTATATAAAGGCGTAAGTATCAATGGATTGGATATACGCTTCGAAAAGGTAACGACTGCATTGCAGGCCAAGCAATGCAGTGGAATCCGCTCACACAAGAAGGAACAAGAGCTGGACGACCGAGAAGCACATGTCACAGGACAGTCGAAGAGGTATCAGTTCAATATGCAAGAGTTAAAGGGAGCTGAATCCCATCTCTGGAAACCGCACACGATGACACGTACGCCTAGTACAGGCCCTATACCCTTTAAGGGGTTCCCAACGGACTTAACAGGTCTGAGGACCTAAGTAAGTAAATACATAAAAAATGTGGAATGCTTTACCTAACTTTGTTTTTTAACTCCCATTTTGACATTGAGAACTTTTAAGCCGTAGTTTATACCCTTATGCATTAATAAAAGTATTTTGTAGAGCACTTAACATTTTAACTCATCTGTACTGCGTCTGATAGTCATGATATTATGCTTATTTTAAAGGTTGTTAAACGTACTACAAAAAAGATCATGTCCATTATTTCAGATATCATAGTAAAAGTCCAAATCTTGCCTCCATCTTGACGAATAAATTCATTTAAATTTAAAAGTTGTAAAAGGTGGTTTAATTTTAAGGGCCGATATTAACTTTGACGGAAATACAAAATATTTAAAATATTCTTGATATTTCTTTAATTAAGATAATAATAAGTATTATTCGATTAAGTATCAAACAAAACATCAATTGAATGGCCGCCACGACCTCGGTGACACACCTCCTTCCGATAATCCATATTTTCAATGACGCTAAGGCATAACAGAAAATCTATGTCATTAATGTGACGAAATATCTCATCTTTCAGCTCCTGAATTGTTTCTAGCTAATCAACGTACACCCTTTTCTTTCAAATAACCCCAAAGAAAGAAGTCTGACGGTGTCAAATGATCATGATCATGACCTTGGCTAATTACTTTCGCCGCCACATGAGGTTACACGGCTATTGCATTTGTAGTGCAAAAGAGCTATTGCTTTCGTTAGCTATATGGGAAGTGGCACAGTTCTGTTCAAATCACATGTTTTAAACATCCATACCTTGCATTTCAGGCCATAAAAAGTTCGTTATCATCTTACCATAGATAACACCATTCACAGTAACTGCCTGACCGTCCTCATTTTGGAAAAAATATGGCCCGATGGCTGACTATAAACCAAAGCAATTCGAAACCTACAATATCTTTTTAACTCCTTAATCGTAACCATTTCAAACGCCAACATTTGGAAAACTTTAATTTGAAACTCAATAATTTAGCTGATTAAATGCAACAACTGCATCTTTCCTTCATACTTTTTGGTTCTACCTTGTCTACTCCATGGGGAATAACTTAATGATCTCATACAATATGTGTTTCTCCACGATCTAAGCTTCATTAAAACTTAAGATAGTCAAATTGTTCCCCATCTTTCCAAATAAATGTAATACAGTTATATCCAATCACCATCATTAACTATAAATCCATATGAATTGAGGAACTCCAAGACTCGGATTATAACGTAGTTCGCAAGCCAGAGAGGAAGCTAAGTAAATTAAACCTCTGCTTCGCTCTGCATAGATTTTCACAGAATTTCCCAATCCAATTCGATGGGTTATAAGAGCAGGTGGCCTTAAGCATTTTATCAAAACATTCATGTCCTCAGTATGTCTATGCATAGCATAGACTCGTTATAAGTTTGTATACAATCGCATAATAAAAGATCGCCCAACGGCAACTCCAAAGCAATTAAAGGAAAGGCCAAACGTACATGGTACACCCTGCAGCTAGGGTTGCAATTAGACCAACAGATCAATGACTTCTAGCTTAATTCCCAAAACAAGTGGTCATATCAAGGCAATTGAAACAAGCACCGCTTACCGCTCCAACCAAAAGACATTTCTCCCTCTGATGCCTGTCCAATGGAACAAGAAGACCATTGTCTAACGTCTATCGAGCTTTGGGTATGAGCGTGTTATCCTGGGAAAATTGATGCGAATTTGCTGTAAACTACGACAAGAGCTGCATAACGGCCGCTGCCGCTCAGTTCCGTGCCGTTCACTGACCAACAGAACATATCCGTCGTTTGTTTCAAACTATAATTACAGTTATTATCAACTTCGATGCAAAGTTAAGTTAGTTAGAGTAACGAGGAAGCAGGCACAAGGGTAGCCATTTTTGTGGCAGAAAGATGCAAAACAAATTCGGTAAGTCCCATAAAAACAGTTATTGTTGTTGTTCAAAACTGCAGTTATTCAACTACTCTATACTGCACCCGTAAAAAAGCTGCCATTAGTTTGGGTTTGTTCGATTTAAGGCTATGTATAAGCTACAACATGCCGCCCACATAATCTTCATAATTTTGTTGTTTTTTTCTTTTGCGGTCCAGAGTCGACTCCGATAGTGGTGGATGTCATGGAGGAGCATTTTATTAGATGTTTGGTTTGGAAGTTGGAATAGCTGCAGCATCAGAGGAGGAGACCATGTTTGCTTTTCATCATTTCTTCATGATGTCGATTACGCCATTATGGAAAATTAATAGCCCGCAGGGTAGGTTTGGCCTGAGTTGAGTTTTATTTCCATTTTTTCTAATGCCTTATGCTAAGCTTGGTTTCGGCCTCATAATATATAATGTTGAGGTATACAAATACATATAATAAGACCGAATTTGGTAGGAAGCTGGGAACATATTGAGAGCCTATTTAGCAAAGTACTGTTAACATTGTTCGAGATAGATGATGGAAACGTTAAGATCGTCATGGGCTAAGAAAAAGTAGGAGTGGGATTGGAATTTGTCAGTGAAACAGTGGGACAGAGTTCTATTCACAGTGTCATATCGTTCTTGAATAAGGAAACGTTGTATTTTTTAGTACCAGAATAAAGGGGTTATTGTGAGTTTTATATTCAATTAATACCAATTTTAAAAGTTTTTGAGTTATTTTCACTTTTCATTTATAATTTGGGTTTTCGAGTAAAGTGAATTTGAAAAATTAACGTTTTTTTAATGCATTTACCTTTTTAATTTTAAACAAATTGATTTTGAGTTTGTCCCACTGTGTTTTTGTTTTAAGTTGGCAAATAATGTTATGGGAAATGGGGGAGGTTTGATAGTTAAATTATAAATGGTAAAACATTAAGTTTGATTACACTTTGACACATGACGTTTTATTGGTTTATGATTGTTAATAAAAAGAAAAGTGGGTCATTGGTTATGCGTCGTAGGTATTGAAATTAACAGAACCTGTGAGAATATAGTAAAACACTGCAATTTTTAGTAGTCTTTGTTTCTATTTCGAGGACAATCAAGTATAAAATCAACATTTGTTAGCACTTAAAATATTATTCAAAGTTCCTTTTGACCTAAAAATATTATTTGTTTTGTATTACATAAAAAATGTAAGCCAAGTTAGAGGCTAATAGAATGCAAGGAGAAGAATGGAATTTTAAACATTCGAGTCAAAATTCTAAGAGCTTCCTAATTCAGTGAACAAATATTGGTGGCACTGAACCTAAAAAGTTCAGAATTAATCGAAAATCCTTTACTCTATCATATAAACGCACTTTTTAATTTTTTGTTTAATTTTTAGTTTGCTAACGTTGTATTTATTTATATAATTATAATATTGGTTAAATGAAGGAACAGAACTACGTGTTTCCAACAACCCTTTAATAAAAGGGGCGCCATAAAGTAGTTTCTATTTAAATCATAGTTTTTTCTCGCTTGAAATTTTGGCGAAAAAATCAGTGCTATATTTTCAAAAACTTAGTAAAAAATTCGTGAGCTTTTCAATACTGCTACTTTTTTAGACATAAGCTAACCATTTCAATAGAAGCATTCTTCACGAGCAATTGAAGTCGCACGACCATACGCTTCGTCACTGTTTGAAACTTAGAGAAATCATGTATTCTTTTCTGACGAGCCGTATTTTTTTCACGACAGTTCGTTTGAAAATAAAATGGTAGCATCTAGGGCTCGTGAAAATTCCTGTCATCATTGTTGCGAGAAACCAAATATCACAAAGACTGAAAACAGCACTGCGGTCACAATTTAAGACAAAAATAAGGACGACCTCTGGTTCAGGCCACACAGCCCATGCCAAAATCGATCTTTTTGGGAACCAAATTGTATTATGAACGAACTTGGCGATGATAATTGCCTTCTTCGGTGCTACAGTTTGAAACCTTAAGACTTTCTTTATATATGCAACTGTGAAACACCGATATTATTCCAACAATCAGAAATGATTCAAACTCTTAACACCAATATCATCCAAGTAATATGTATACTAAATCCTAAAAGCATCAACAAAGTATTGTCAAATTAGAATTACCGAATAGGATACAGCTTTTTGTTTCGTAATTAACGGAAATATTTGTTGTTTGGCCCATCCATAATTTCATTGACATTAATTTAAATTAGGTGGCTCGACAATTTATAGAGAACTAGGGCCTGGGCACTTAAAACTCTCAACCATTTTTGTGTGCGAGTCATTTCTGGGATAAAGGGCACCTACAGTTTTTAGGACAAATACGGACGGCTTATTTAAGGCAGCACTTTTAATGGCAAGAACTACATGGACTTGTCAATTCCTCGAAAGAGGCAGTACCTGTGAAAAAACTTTTATGGGGCACATTAAAGAATTGAACTCAAGACCACTGACATGACAGCCCTACGCACTAACCATTATGCCACGGGTATTACAGCAGCAAAAGTTCAATTCTTCTAACAGTTTCTATATGTTCAAAGGTTTCTATGATGTTCAAATGGTAGATATGTGCATTCAAGAGGACACAAGCGTCTACAGGTTTTATACTTAGGATCTGACCCTCCAGGTTGGGGGTTGTGCAGTAGGGGTGACTTCCTGGCCACGTAAAAAATACCTTTAGTTGCGAAGCACCAACAACCCTCGGATACGGACGGATTTACTGTTGACAACCAACGCAACGCAAACGAATAAAGGACAACGAACTTCGGATATGCACGTGGAATGTTAGGTCTCTTAACAGAAGAATTAGCGGAAGCTCTAGACCGCTATAAAGCAGACATCACCACCATCCAGGAAATGCGTTGGGATGGGCCGGGAAAAAAGAAGATGAAAAACTGCCATATTTACTATATGGTGACTGCTACCGCGAAAACCAGCAGTGCTTATTTGGATGCGTCTTTGTCATTGGAGCCAGACTTAGGCAAAAAGTCTTGAGCTAGAAGTGCATCAACGAGCGCCTCATGACCATAAGCATCAAAGCTAAATTCGGCAACATTAGCCTCACATGCGCGCACACCCCCACAGAAGAGAAAGCCAACAACACCAAAGATATATTCTTCGAGCTCCTAGACAAAACATTTAAGCAGTAGTTAGCACGAGTTTTCCACACCTCAACATCCACAATGGAACTTGGACTTCTCCAGATCAATCTACCGTCAACCAGATTGACCATATTGCGATCGACGCCAGACACGCTTCCAGCATCATTGATGTACGAACTTTCCGATTAGCTAACATCGACTCGGACCACTTCCTCGTTGTTACCAAGGTAGCACTTCGGGTTTGCAAACCCAAGGCAAAACAGGGAGATGCTGGGAGAAGGTACAACGTCGAACGGCTACAATCGCCAGAGATCACCAAATCCTTTTCCGACCGAGTTACAAGTAACCTCTCTCGAAGTTCTCTGCCGCCAACACAATGTATCGAAATCAGTGGCAACATTGCCAAGATGCAATCAGGGAAGCCGCCTCAAACAGCCACCAACAAGGAACCCCTGGATTGATGAGGAATGTCGACAGTCAAATGCAGCCAAACAACAGACACGGAAAGCGGCGCTGCGTTAAAGGACGAGAGCTGCTCAGAAGGAAAAAGAGAGGGCATGAGAAGCGTGCGATCGAAGATGCTGAGAGGTTTAATAGCAGGAATGGAGTTCAAAAGTTTTATAAACAGGTGAAACGAAATTCACAGGTACATAAACCTAGAACATAAGGCTGCAAAGACGAAAGTGGAAACCGCAGTCAATGCTTAGGATATGGAAGGACCACTTCTGCAGACTGTATAATGGTGACGACGAACCAAATTCCGCTGTCAGGCAGGATGATCCATTTAACATAGAGGACCTAAAGATTGCTTTCCGACTTAGACGAAGTAAATATTGCCATATCTAAGCTGAATCTAATATAGCCACTGGAGCGGATGGCTTGAATACCGAGCTCTTTAAAGCAGCTGGAGATAAGTTGTTTAGGAGCATGCACCAATTTATCTGTAAGATATGATCGGAAAATGCATGTCCGATCCTGAAAAAAGGAGACCCACTAAACTGCATCAACTATAGAGGAATCAGTCTACTTAACATCGCCTGTAAAATCTCCTCTGCTATAATGTGTGAACGTCTAAAGACCATCGTCAACAAAATGATAGGTAATTATCAGTGTGGTTTTAGACCAGGAAAGTTCACAGTTGATCAAATTATCACATTACGGCAGATCCTTTAAAAACCCCAAGAACACAAAATCGACACCCTCCATCTTTCCATCGATTTCAAGGCCTCATATGACAGCATCAGGGACGAGCTGTGCGAAATATTTATAAAAAAATTTATTTACTCCCTCAAACATTTCAAGAATAAGTAGAAATATTCACCTCAAATATATTCATTCTTATTGAAAGTAACATCAAAATGTGCAGAAAGGACTCATTTGCACGTGGCTCAAAAAAATAAAATTTCAGAAAGTGTTGAATCACAAGATTTCTTCGACCTACTGTGAACACTTTTTCTTGTAAATTTAAGATTGTTTCGTTGCTTATTTGCACAATCGAAAATAGAATTCCAACAGTTAAATTTAAGGCATTTCAACAATCATGGCTGGATTTACCGAACTCTAAATAAAGGGTTATTAAACAGGGACGCTACAAAAGTTTAGCTACAGGGATAGCAAACGACGCCATATTTCTTGCCGCTCTTTTGACATTTATCTTTAGTAGGGTTTGCCATTTCATGATCAAAAAATTTACGAGCCAAAATTTACTACAGAAATTAGGAGTCAGTGGCCTCAACGTTAAGATCGCTACGTCCAATGTATAGTCGTCATAATCGTCCTAGCAGATGAAGAATTGAGCGTTTAGTGGAAAAATTTAAGTCTACAGTACAAAGTCTTCCCGAGCCAGTGAGACAAATAAGTACATACTTATAGTGGCGAGAATATTGCTGCCGCTGAGGCTTCAGTTGTAGAAAGCACAAATGTGTCTCTCACACGTCGTTCTCAAGCGTTGGACATCTTTTGGTGACGTCGTTGTGACGTATTTTTCGAAAAGATCATGGTCTACAGCCTTAGAAGATTAAATTGACATAATAACTGAAGCCGCTTGACCACCAGAAGCATCCTATGTTCGTGAATTGGGCTAAGCAACAACTTGAAAATGATTCGGATTTTCATCGAAAAATCATGTTCAGCGATGTGGCTCATTTCTGGCTGAATGGCTTCGTCAATAAACAAAATATGCGGTGTTGGTCAGGCAGTAATCCACACGTACTCCATGAGTCATCATTGCATCCCGAAAAAATTACGGTTTGGTGTTCCTTGATGATCAAGACCGTCACGTTACTGTGAATGCGGATCGCTGCGGACCGTTCAATGATAACCGATTTTTTTATCGATTTGACGCCATTAGACTATTTCCTGTGGGGCTACCTCAAATCTATGGTCTTTGCGAACAAGCCAGCGACGATTGATGAACTTTGTAGGAATATCGAACGTAAAATTGCAGCAGTATCGGCCGATTTATACTTGAAAATTGTAGAAAATTGAGTGTAGCGTCTGGAGTTCTGCAAGCATGCACGTGGTGGCCATGCAAAAAAAATCGAGTTCCATACATAATGACATCAAACGTACTTTCACAGAAATAAATAATTTAATTGATATTTAAAATCAAGATAACTTTTTAACTTCGATGTGTTTTCTGAAACTTCTTCAGATTATTCTGTCCCGGTAAGTTTTAGCCAATTTGCAGTACATATAGAGTTTTCCACCGTCATCTCATTATTTTAGAGTCTTATCATTTCCTATTCCGTAAGGTAACTCGATCCAAGAAAGGTTCTCCTACTTTCTACTAGCACAGGGCATTTTCCTAAGAAATGAAAACTATTTTCTCTTTTCCTTCGGTTACATAAACTGCATTGCCCGGGTCGATCCTCCCTTTGCGGTATATAGCTGAGATGCAGGAGCTCCCCTCGAAGTCTTAGCATCATAGAAATAAGCTTTACACTGTTCTCATCTCTAAAATAGTTATTTGGACTTGAATTTGAAGCTTCTGCTATACAGCGACTATGGAGTTTTTCATCAACCCCTGCAATAATTTTATACAATTTAACTCTGCAATCATCAACGTTACCGAAATCCAGATCCAGTGACATTTCACACCACAAAGCCAGCTCGTTCCATTCTGCTTACCAACTACTTCTTTCGATTGGTTACATAGAGGGCTTCTTTCTTGGGTAATCTTCTATTGTGCATTTGCAGAACTTTGATGATGTAGTCTTTATTTAGTTTTAAGGTTTGAATAAAAAGCGGCGATAGTCCAGTTATCAGCAAAACCAAGCAATTTGCTGTGTCTTTTAATAAAGAACCTTAGCAGTTTTTCTGTTTTAACCCCAAAACCTATCCTGCGTAAAGCATAATAGACCTAGACACTGCTTCAAAAACAAACGAAATTTGCTACTATGTGCTATGTTCTTGTTTGAAAAACACTTTGCCCAGGAAGTTCCGATTGTACTTTTTGCTTTCAAAAGTTTTTCATTAAGATGTCTTTCCATACTAAGATTCTTTGTAAAGCACACTCCTAGGTAATTGAATTCTCTCACCACTTCAATCAAGCTCGAATCGTAGCTCCATCTTTCATTGAGCAATTACTTCCACCTCCGTTCTTGAATATCATTATTTTAGATTTACTTAAATTGACCTTAGGGTTCCACGTACTGTATAGTACCTATGCAACTGGTTATCATTAGTTGCAATGATTGAGTGAAATTAGAAAACAGCATAGTGTCAACGGCATAGAATTGTGCTTTGATCGTTGTTCCGGCGAATTCCACTCCTCCATCAATATTGTCGGTAAGGTCATCCACAAAGAGCGCAAATAAAAGAGGACTGTTATTTCAGTCCGAATTATTCAGAGATTTCCTCTCCATTTCAAACCGAGGCTTTAGTATCATTGTATATATATATTTTTGAGGATCTTACCTGGACATCCATAATCCCTGAAGATTGTATAAGAGTGCATTTCTGTCCACCACATCAAACACTGCTTTAAAATCCACGAAGAAACACTAAAGTTTCTTTTTGTTTCGAAGGAAGTTCTCGGCAATGCTCTTAATTACAAAAATTTGGTCGACTGTGGAGTAACCGGCTTTGGAACTGGCTTGAAACTTCAATAAACCATTATGTGTAATCCAAAATTTACGTCGTCCTTGCAAAATCACCGCAGAAATTTTGTATGAAGCGTTCAAAAAACGTATTCCACGATAATTGTCTGGGTTTTGAGTATTTCCTTTTTTGTGAATAGGAAAGATTAAGGTCTCCTTAAACCCTTCTGGTATAGATCCGCTTTCCAAAATATGATTAAATTCCGAAGTAATCTTATTTATCATCTCATTGGTGCTGTCCTTGCAAAATTCAACTGGAATTCCGTCGGACCCAGCCATTTTGCCATTCAGTAATTTTTGTAAAGTATATGAAACTTCTGCAGTAGTTATTATCGCATCCAGAGTACTATTTTCAGTGCATGGCTCTGCATAGGATACCGTTGCATTGACGCTTCAGGGATTGAAAAGTTTTTTAAAATGCTACAAAAGAACGTCAGGTGTTAAGTCTGTATGTATCTTGTACTCATTTCCATTCAGTCACTTAACCGCTTTCCAAAAATCCGATGAATTCTCGCATTGTGCTAGTCGCCTAGCCTCTTCATTAAAAAAAACTACTTCCTTCCTGGATATGTTTTTGAACTCGCTTCCAAGAACTTGCTCTTAATATAATGACTTCCGTAAACTCGAAATGACTTTACAGCCTACAGTCATCATCAAGACATTGTTCTAAAGACATGAACTTTTTGTTGTTATTGGTGCTTGCCCTATAAACCGATATTATGCAATTTGCAATAGCACTCACACCAGAATTGATTCCCAGACTTAGCGAACGGTTTATGTTTCTCAGCAACCGTAACTTTCTTGTACCGGAATCATCATTGGTAACGACTTGTCGTATTGATGGTAAATAATCCCAGAATTGTATCGCGTCTACTATGAAGTCAAGTGTATACTTCAACATTGCTTCTCCAGCTAAACTGTAATCTATTACTGAAATGCGAATTCACCATCATTATCTGATGTGGAAGTTCCATTCAAAATTCTAAGTCAAAATGTATTATACACAGTTTAAGAAATTTGTTTCTTCGCGCATTGCAAACCTCATCCTTTGATTGCCGTGCTATTTCCACAACCTCATTTTCAAACCCCGCTTCAGCTGCAGTCCTTGCGTTGAAATCACCAACTACGAGCATATTTTTGTATAGGATTTAAATTAAATTAAATAAACTAATCAGACAATAATATAATATGCCAAAAATGTATCACTTGACAGCTGACAAAATGTTACAATTCTATAACTCGAAAGTAAAACAATAGATCCATTGGTATAATAATGTAATTCTTTAAGCTGTACGTAGTGATTTCTTTTGTAATTAATAGCAGACTTAATGGAACCTGAAAGTATGAAAAAGGTTTATTGTTGACCAATTTAACTTCTGTCGCATTTCTATTTGTGATCTTATAACTTTATTCTCAAAGATATTATAACCCCTTCTGTTTAGTCCAAAAGTAAATAAAGGGAACCGCATTAGACACATATTTGAGTCACTCTTGATTTATTTGTTAAGTACATAAATCAAAACACAACAATGTTGAAAGTTATTTAACCATTTAAACTTAAGTAAACAACACCCAACGACAACGACTTCATTAGATGTTTATTCATACTCAAATTAAATTGCCAATCAAATATAAAATTATTATTGAATTATGATCTCCTTTATTTAGTAATTTCACGAATTCCATTACTTGTAATAACCAACAATTACAATTTAATTTAACTTGTTTTGTTTTTCTTCAATCAACAACAATTATAAAATGTTGTTACTTCCCACGACCACGAGCTAAACAACATGTGGCACTTACTAAACTACATAAGTAGGAATATAGGTAGAGGAACCCGTAGAGATCAGCCCACTATACTATCTTATAGCCTGGTCAGTGGTCAGCAACTTTTGCCACTTACAACACCTGCCAAACCATAATTGCTCCCCTAATATATAATTATTACACTCTAAGACGCTAAGCTTCTTCGAATTTCAAATTTTGTGACTTAATTTTTGGACTAAAAATTCGATCCACCTCTAATTAAGACTTCAAACTGTGTGGTGTGTGCGTTTTGAGTTAGACGAACTAAGTCCAAACGGTGCTGGTCACGTTCAAAATTTATGTCTACAATTTCAGATATTGGAAAAATGTATCTCAAAGATTAAGAAAAGAAAATATGAACATGCCTGGGTGGTGGGAATCTGGTTAATTAAAGTGGAAAATTTTAATTTGTATTAATTTATGGCAATGCCATTTTTGAGAACACATATCTCTGGATCTATAAGACGAAAATCAAAAAATCCTAAACTAGCGTTAGACATCTTTTATGCGCGAAAAGCATATCAGTCACACTATAAAGTAGATAAAAAGACTCATTGATAGTTATGAAATCGCATGTCTCCTTAAGGAAAACGGGGTGCGGACAGCAACAACAGCAGGCTTGCTGGTCCAACTTACTTACTTGCTATTTTATGATGGGTGAGGGCTTTGACGCGGGGAAAAGATGAGGGGTTTTGTTCACATTTGTGGTTAGGTACACATAAAGTATAATAATAATAATTGTGTGACGAGTTACGAGTTGATTGCGGCTTTTGCGGTTTCAAACTGAAAGAGATACTTCACCCTAAAAGGTGTTACAAATAATTAACACAGTGTAATGGATTCGCTTTGACAGGTTCTATTAGTGGTGCACGTTTTGTGAGAATGAAAAATTCTTTGATCGATCTGTCGGATTATAGAGGGTGGAGTTGTCTACTCGATCTTGTATACTCGTAGAGCCGTGGAAATATTGAAGAATGACACAATTGAGTGTCGGGCTTTGCTTATGGTATGTGACAGAATTGACAGCGAGCAAAAATGTTAGAATTTGTATTTTCTATTAGTATCTAGATACTCGAAGGTAAAGAAAGAATAACGGATTAATGCAATTATTGGAAATCTTATTTTGGTATATATAATTCTGATTTGATCGAAATAGTTTCTATTTTGAAATACGTCAAGAATGATTTATTCTTGGACATTTTGTTGGCTTAAATTAACTCTTGGTTGACTTATTATTGATCACTGGTTCTTAAGACAATTCAACAAATCGTAATAGCTTTTGTTTTGCCAATCAAAAATAAGTCTACATATGTATGTATTTTTAACGGAAATGTCGTTCATGTTGACGAGTGAAATAAAATCAAATAAATTTTGAGATCAGGCATTTTAAAAACCAAACTTAATTAACTTATATACTCGTATTAAATAAAAGCAAAGTTCACTACAACAAAGTATATAATTAAAATATTATATTTTTAGCCTGATGATAGAACATGTAGCCTTTAATTTGTATCAAAGTAAAATAATTTTAAGTCATTGTGGTTGCCAAAAAGAAATAGAAGCTTTAGAATGGGCTTACATGAACTTTTCTAGTGAACCAGGTTAATTCATTTCAGTAAAATAAGCTTTTTTAATAACTATTATTTGAGGGCCAAATTTAATGTCTGTTTTGTCAGAGATACAAGATACCTGATGCAAAGAATTTCTAAGACTTTAACCTTTGAAAATGTTTACAATTCTATGTCGAAAAATTGTCAAACATTACGAAAAACAAAGTGTCGTTAATCATATTTAAGTTGATTTTGTAAAATAAATAATCCGTTACATGTATTTTATGGAAAGCTCATAAAAAGAGGCTAGGATTTGCATGTTCTAAAAACTTCCCAAAACATTCCAAATTTGTATTTATGGAATTTCAAAAAGTAAGCAACAGCAATATCATATAATTATAGGAAAAGATGAGAAAAAAAGTGGGCATAGGTTGCTCCCATCAGCTTAACACATTGTGATAACTGCATACATAAATTACTAAAAAAGTTATAATTCTTTTAACCTATTCTAGGCCTGTTATTTTCAAGGGTTTCTATTTAATCGTTTAAATGGCTGCCACTGGGTTTTCAGTTTTTAAGTATTTGGCTCATTATCATTTATTAGGCTTTATTTGACCAATGGCATTGATTATGATGTTTCAATAGGCCGCAGTGGTTTGGGGCTTTTACGCGTAAACCTGCAACTTAGGAATGCCTCACAAGAAAAACGTCGGTCGTCGCTTTAGAGCGACATAACCATTAACCATTCTATAAACAGACATGTGCTGTGCAGAATATCGATTATATTTTGAGCTTTGTAGCACGTAGCGCTAAACTGTTAAAATCATATGTCTTTGGTTTCCATATCATCCAATTCAGGTTACAATAAGTTGGTGATCGTCGCCCTATAGCGATCGCCGTTGACGGTGATAGCCTAGCCAGAACAATGACGCCTCCAGCCCAAAATCCTCACCAAACAGTTACTTTTTTTTTAGATGCATAATTGGCACCTGGTGAATCTTGCGTGGATTGGTGTCATCCTGAATTCGGCAATTTTGCTTATTCTTGTACTGTAATCACACTTATCATTACAAAAATTGGGATTAACTTCACACTGCTCTGAAATAAAATTAGCGAAACCAAGACTCTGCGTATGATTGTTTGGTTTCAGCTCCTAGGTCAGTTGAAATTTGTAGGGGAGCAAGCCCAAATCACGACGTAAAATCCGACATGTTGTGATATGCTATGGGCTAAGTTCTTTGAGTGACGCGCAATTGCTGCCTCGGATTGTGCTGGACACTTTAATGTACAATGGCGATATTTTCGTCAGAGACGGAAGCTTTTGTTGACGTTCGGATGTTTGCTAATTGCTCCTTGAGCCGAAGAACTCGAATTTGTCCACCAACGTTAAATAGTTGACTTGGAAACACGACCATGTGCTCCATACAAAATGCGCAACGCAACTAGGGAACACCCATTTTGATAATTTAATTGCTGCTCGACGATGTTACTTGTCATGTTGATTTGGTGTGAATTTTGTGACTTAGAAAAAAAAATACAGATAGTAAAAGAACCAATATGACGGCTATGAGCTGCCACAACTAACATATCCCTATTGTAAAAGCCGTTATATTTAAGCCAGATAAGGTCTAAAAATTGTTAAAATGAATAAAAAATATTTATTAAAATTACTTTACTGTTGTTAATATTTAATGAAAAATGAATCCCTCGTATTATGTACTTGTTTAATCAAGATACAAATTTTAATACCGGTGAATTTAATTCAATTTCTTATAGTTCAGTCTTAAAGTCCTAATATCTTTAATTTATCTAATGTGAGAATAATCTCCTTTAAATTTGGATAAGAAGTCAAATTTAATAAAAAACTGAATTATATTGGGATAAAATTAATTTTTCTTGATAGAAGTAAAACACCTTACACTTCGATGTTTACTGAACAAAAGATTTATATTGTCTGACAAAATATTATTATTTAATTACATAGCAACAATGAAAATTAAATAAGATTTGATTTGATTAAAACTAAAAACAATATTTCAAGAGGAGTGAATTTAAGCAAAGTGGTTTTATATAATATTCTATAAATATTTAATTTAACACCTCATCTCAAATCTTCATTTCTTCGGTGTTTTTGTACTGAATATCAATTACTTCATCTTTAAAAAGACCTCTTACGAAGTGATACGCAATGTCAATGTGTTTTGTCCTCGGATGATGAATTGTATTTTTGACAAGTTGAAAACTGTTGTTTAGTCTTGGATTAGTTCGTCAAATCCAAGTTCTGACATTAAAATTCTAAGGTAGAGCGCTTCTCTACTGTCATTGCTCCTCCAGCAAGAATAAAAGTAAATCCGGTGTACGACTTTCTGTCATCTGTATTGTTTGCTCAATCAGCGTAAACATAAGCTATAAGATTTTTAGAAGTCTTCTTAAAGTTTAATTTGTATGTTAATGTGGTTTAAATATATCGAATCATCTGTTTAAGGGCACTTAAATGGTCTCTATTTGGGTTTGAGTTAAATTGAGCTAATTTACTAACCGTGTGGGTTATGTCAGGTCTGGTAGTGGTGGACAACTACATCAGAGTTCCAATGAGTGACTGATAGAGTGTTTGGTCAACTTTGTCTGTGCTTACGTCTGTGCTCTTTTTCAGTTTCATTCCAGGATCTAACGGTGAAGAGCATTTCCTAGTAGTTTTCATATCCAAATCTCTTAAAAAATCCTTGATATATTTTTCTTGAGAAATGCTTGTCGAGCCTCTGTCTCCTTCTCTTTCAATTGAATACGTTTCAAAATAATCTGCTTGGTATTTCTGTGAACAACCTTTAGCGACTAGTCTACAACCGTCTGATTTCTTCTTAATGTTAAAGATGCATCTATTGCCAATGGCCTTACAGTTCTTAGGAAGGTCAACCAAATCCCAGGTACCTTTTTAAAACTAACGCTTCATATTCTCTCTTCATTGCAGATTTCCATTCATCCACGTTTTGATTCTTGAATGCTTCTGCGACGTTGGTAGGCATTTCTTCTTGGATTGAGTTTAAATTTTCGATCACTTTGTACTCTTTCCTTGGTCACCCGGGTCTTCCAGTTCTGATCAGTTTTGGACGGCCTGGACCAATTCATAGGGTTTGATTCGGGGTTTCTTGATTCTTGAGGGACGTCTGGGATGTTCTCTGATTCTGATGCTTGACTTATTATCGAATTAGGTTCGGCAGCGAAGGATTCCTCTTCAAAATTGAAAATAATGAAGTCATCTTTGGTTTTATCTTCAACTGAAACGTTAGCGTCTCCATAAAAAACAACATTACGATCCTTAACCACCTTTCTTTTTTTTGAATCAAACAATCTAAAAGACTCTCAATGCGAAACGTTGGATTTTCTTCCGTACCAGCCCTCAAATGGTGTAACATGTTGTAGACTTTTTGAAATGGACCTGTTCCTGAGGTTAGCAGCTGTGTTAATTGCTTCTCCCCAAAGATACTCTGGAATTTTGAGATAAGAATTAAACATCTGGCCATTTCAACAAGGGTACGTTTCGCCCTCTCAGCGACTCCATGTTGCCGTGGCGAGTATTGAACTGTCAATTGTCGCTGGATATCATGGGCTTTTAAAAAGGATGAAAATTTGGTAGATACTCACTTCCATTGTCACTTCATAAGACTTTGATCTTCTTCGAGGGTTGGCACTCTACCATCTGCTTGAATTTTCTGAAGTCATCAAAAATTTCGTCAAGACTCCTCATAAAATAAACAAAAATCATTCTGCTTTTATCGTCGATGAAAGTGACGAAGTATCTAGCTCTTTCTGTGAATAACATCCAAAATATTCACACTCCTTGTTGTTGCCTGTTTTGGAAACGGTTTTGTTCTTCCCTTTAGCACAGATAACGCATTCAAAATCATTGCTGGCACTAATTTTGTCAATTCCCATCACCATATTGTGGCAATACTTCTCCTTAGACTTGAAATGTTGAGATGGCCAAAACGACTGTGCCATCACTTGATTAAAGAATCCTGTGTAAATTATCATTGCATTTACAAAAATGTTCGGTTTCACAACATAAACATCACCAATATGAATGGTTTTCATCACTACGTTACCCCTTAGAGTTCTTTATTGAAGCATTTGTACCAACGAACTCACATTAATGATAGTTGCGAGTAAATTTTTGTCACAGATATGAAATTACCTTTCAGTTCTGGAACATAGATTACATTTAGTATGCACACATATGCGATGTTGCACCGTTGTCAAGGCACCATTCTCCAAAACTGACAATCCTCGAATCTTTAACATTAAAATGCCCAAACGAAGAAGCTGATTTCTGCTTGTTTCGTTCATCTTGCTTTTCAGGGCATTTTGATTCAAAATGGTCAATTTTTCCGCATGAAAAACATTTAACACATTTCTTACCTTTTGATGATTTGAAATTGCTTTTATTTTGTGCTACTAAAATGTGGTTATCAAAATTTTCTGATTCCTTTTCAAGTCTTATTGAATCTTCTTGTAATAGATTTGCCTTGAGCATCGAAAACCTGATAGAAGTAAGAAAACTTATACTTCAATGTTTACTGAACAAAAGATTTTTATTGACTGACAAAATATTATTATTTAATTACAATATAGCAACAATGGTAAATAAAATTTGATTTGATTAAAACTAAAAACAATATTTTAAGAGGAGTGAATTTAAGCAAAGTAGTTTTACATAATATTCTATAAATAATTAATTTAACACTTCTAATTGTGAGTAATAATGTAATTATTTCTTATAAACTATTTTTTTTTTCAACAAAAACTACCTACTTTAAGTTTTAGCTTCAGTAAAGCATAATGCGATAGTTGAAAAATCAGAGTCTCTCATATATCATACGCATCACATTTCTGAACACGCCTTGTTCTAAGAGTTACAGTGACGTTTGAATCAGATTATACAATATTTTTCCGCATCGAACTTTGTGAATAAGTTTATCTAATATGCCAAGACCTTACCAAATTTGGTACCTTATTTAGCAAGAGATAAATTTATTCAAGCTTATTAGGACTGGGCATGGAAAAGAATGCAACCAGCTATTTCACTAGAACATAAGCCGTTAAAATAACGGTAAAAAAGGGTCAGACAAGAGACCTTACGACGATGTTCAAGCGAAGTAAATGAACTTATGATGATATTATCATCTATTAATTTAAATGCTTAAGAGGCTAAGTAAGTTGCAGGAGCACCAGCCCAGAGATGGGAGTTATACTCCAGCTTTGGACGTATGTAAGTCTTGTAGATAACAGCCAGATCAGAAGGGGTGAAATACTTCTTGCATCGCCTAAGGAAACCCAAACACCTTGCGGCATTTTTTTTCGACACGGTGCAGTGGTTGGTGACACACATACCGATATTATCGAGGTGTTCAGTCTCATTGATGAGGTACTATCCATGGATAATGGCAAAGGGGGTAATCTCGCTTTAACGATACAAGACAGCATTGGATTTTCGAAGCATTAAATTCCACACGGTTTTTTAATCCCCATTGAACAATGCTGTTTAGATCGGAATCTTATCATATTTTGTCGTTGCAGTTACACATCCGAAGAATAGGGATGTGAGACTGAAAACGAATATGAAAAGCTAAGAGTAGGTACTATCGCCAGCGAAATAATGTATTGGATTAGATGTTGCAGACAGGAGATCATTAATAAAAATGAGAAAGAGTGTTGGAGATAGAACAGAACCCTGGGGCACACCAGCATTTATTTTATGGTTTTCAGCCTTGAATCCATCCAATACTACTTGTATTGAACGATCCGAAAGGCAATTACTAATCCAATGAAGCAGGGATTCATGAAAACCGAAAGCACACATTTTCGATAAGCGAGCCTGATGCCAAACCCTATCAAATGCTTTTGAAATATCAAGTGCAATAATGATACTCTTACTTTCTCCAAAACGATGTAAAGATTTGCTCCACTGTTCGGTGAGATGAACCATGATATCACCAGTGGACCTATTGCTACGAAAGCCGTATTGCCGGTCATTAAGAAGCTTTCAATCTTCAAGATATTTCTTATACTAATAATTAATCAGCGTTTCCATGACCATGGAAAGAAGGTACGTAAGTGCAAACGGTCGTTAGTTAGAGGGTGAAGAAGATTCTCCTTTTTTGGGAATAGGCTGTACAAATGCCAATTTACATCCGCTCGGAACGAGACCTGAGGAGTAGGACAGATGAAAAAGCTTACGCAGTGGTTTTGCCAGCGTTGAAGAACACCTCTTCAGAACAATAGCGGGGATACCATCCGGACCAGCGGATTTATGTGTGTTTAGATCTTTTAAGACTCTTGCCACAGTACTAGTGCGAAAAAAGATTGGTCCCATAGAATCACTAATTCGCTCAAGTACAGGCGGAGTCATAACACTCACTGGCAGCGTAGAATTGGCGGCGAACTGCCTAGCAAAGAGATTAGCTTTCTCTAAAGAGCTAACAAAAGGAGTGTCATTAACAACGAGCGTAGGAACCGAAGAAGAGGAAGAATTCCTCATGTTTTTTACAAATGACCAAAAATTTTTACTGCCTTTGGGACATTGCAGTATTTTTTGCCAGAAATTTTGGTCATGTAAAAATTTGGTCCGTCGAATATATAAGGAAATCAATCAACTTGACTGTAACTTAAAAAGCTTTCCCTTAAGAACTTAAATAAAAACATTACAATTATCAATTACATTTAATTAGTTAGTGATTTTTTTCAATAATAATTACAAGTTATTGTAGTTATTTGAAAAAGTAATCATTATTTCTCAACTCTAACACGGATCGAGACCAAGTTGAGACGAACTTGCAAAAATTTCATCGGGGCTTAAAAGTATTCATTGGAATAAATACGGCCTTTCGCGTAGCTCCACAAAAAAAAAGTCCAGCGGTATCAAATCGCAAAATCTTGGTGGCCAGTTGATATCCCCACGACCAGAAATTACTCGGAAAATTTATCTATCTTGCAATAAGTCATATTCGCCATAATGTCGCTTAAGACAGTCCTAATTCCTAAAACCACGAGGAATCGACACATTCTGGCCTTCGGAATCACGTTCACTTGTAAGTGCTGTAGCAGCAATATTTTTAGTTTTACGAGCGAAACGATGATGCACGGGCCTTTCAAGATCTGTACCAAATGCAGTCTTTTCAAATTTCTTAAAAATTCTGGCAATTGCTTGCGTAGTTGGACGATTAAATAAACCATAATCTCCTCTTAAAGCACGTTATGTGGCTGTGGCATAATCACCATTTTTGTAGTAGGTTTTAACAATTTGTATGCGTTGTGCGATAGTAAAGCGATCCATTTTTGAAAATGTCAGAATTAGTTTAACAACTCATTTTCAGAGATGTCGAAATCCAGCTTTATACTTTTGAAACCGCAAAATGTATACCCTATATTTTAACCCTTATTACACATTATTTTCAAAATGCTTTCTCAAGAAATTCACTTCAAAAAACTACGCCTAAAAGTTCAAAGGAAGCCATAAAGCCTCAAGACCAATTAAGAACAAAAAGGTTAGTACTAAAAAAAATCAAATAGACGTATATTGTCCTTTTAAGGCTTTGAATTCTACGCTTTACGAAAAAAAGGCTTTAAGAATATGTGCATTTTTATGTTTTTTTTTTTATTTTTTAACTTAGGAATGCGAAGAGTTCCACCTTAACCTTCGATATGTTCTTTATTACCAGTGCTGTTAATTTATAAGACTTTTAAAGATATTTGATTTTATGTTCGTTTTATTCCTTCACTCACTTTTGGAGCAAAATAAAAACTTGCAACATATTTCATTGGTTTAATTTTCTGGTTAAAGTTATAAAAAGACAATAATTTAGAATAAGAATTACAACACGCTCTTCCAAAGCTGGGTATTCCCACATAGGATATACCACCAGCTAAGACCATTACGTTGAATTATGCGCATCCTTCTCAAAAGTTCATTTCCTACACCACGCCATCGGATCAAGGTGAGCCATAGACCGCATAAGACCATAAGAACAAATGCACTTCAATTTACTTATTGGCACCTCATTTCTAAGACTTCTCTGACCAATGACCACTGACCAGTTCTATCTATAGAACTCCTATGGTCGGTGGTACTGAAATATGATTTTTATTATCACTTAGTCAATTCGAAATAGGAATGCCACACCTGCAACGCTAGGTTTCTTCTCAAATTCAGTATTGCATCCAAAGGGAGCGTTAACCCAAGTCAAATAAATTCTTATCCCGCACGTATACCGCCTTGGTCTTCCAATGGCAATTCTTTGTACGTATAGATAGACACAGGCAGGTTGAACTGAAGACCACCCAGCTGGAGAACTGAGTTAAGGGCCACATTTATCATCTATAGCACAGCTTCGGAAAAGAAAGACCTGCGATCAAGGATCGGCGTAAGCGTTAGCATCAGCGTGCCTTACAGATTTGCAAATTGAAAATACTGTCTACGATAATAGCATCTGCATCACATCACAATCACATAAAGATTCATCCAAATTACACATAAATTCGATGAACTCTTGAGCTGGGCTTTTACATTGCTTATCACTTCTCAAAGATTATATCTCCAGAACTCCAGAAGAAATAGAATTTCCCTGAACTTCAATTGATATTTAATCAGGTCAATGAATTGTTTCAACGTGCTTGGGTAGCTGAGCTGAGCTGAGCTGGAAATGGAATAAGTGAAGAAACGAAGAAATAATTTACCATCAAGATCAAAAATCCCAGGTTTGAGTCGCAGTCAATTGGAAGAATGCATTCGCATTTGATTCGGCTTCGGCATAGTAACGAAATGGAGTAGACCTCAATCTGCATTCAAAGTGGGAAATAGATGGACTTGGACTGAATGAGAGGTGAAGTGATCTCACTTCGAATTCAATTGCTGCGGTCTTCGACATTATCGCGTAGCAATATCAAACATCGACACCAACTGGAGCGAACAACTAACGACCAACGACGACAACGAAGACTCATATAGTTTAGTATAGGTTAGGTATAACCTAGGTAGTCTGTCAGTCTTCTCAAATCGCGTACTCCTCCATCGAGCTCTCAGCTAGCTATATGAACTGTACCTTTAAAACGTCTAACAACAACTTGTGGGTTGAGTGGGCCTCATCTCAAAACTCAACACTATCGATCTTGGAAGCAATAATTGCTCGAAGAAACAGCATTGCAACAACAACGTGACTCTTATAGGTTTGGTTGCCCCAGAACGTGGTTGTGCGCAACCAGCGCGCAGCTCGGCTCAGCTCAGCGGTGATAGAGTTGAACGCGGGAGATGTTGTTGGTTTTGTTGTTATTGCTTTTTTATGCAGACAACGTTTAGGTACTCGTATAGCTATAGAGCTAGAGGTGAGGTCACGTAACGGATTCAGGGCTTTGAACTTGACAATGCCGTTTCGAATCGTATTCCGGGATTTGTTTTATTTGTATATGCAACAAAGGTACAAATATAAGTACCTATGCCATAAAACTACAGATGGGAAGTGTGGATTGGTTTTTAAGTTCATGATAGTGCGGTACGTCCGCAGCGGTGATGCATCAGACACGTGATGGAAGCATTGAGTGACAGGCCTAGAAGACAGGGCGCGATTCATCTGATGAGGGTTAACATCAGTGATTTCTATTGGGAATATTGTTCGGAGGTGTTTCAGACAAGTTAGTAGGTTTCCTTTGTTTGTAAAGTCTAGGTTCTAATGTCCTGTTAACGGATGAACAAAAGCTAATGACATATTGTTAACTCTGTGAACCATGTTCTTCTAGATGAGGACCATACCTAGAAAATGTTTCATGGGAATTTCCTTTCCATGAGTCTTGGCAATTGCGGTTCAAAATTCATATACAGCCTCGTTTCATTCTCGTCTCGGATGTGTTTTAGATTGTTTCGTCATCTCAAGTCAGGTCTCAGGAAACCGAGGCTTTACTCATTTCGTGAGCGTCCGAGTATTTTTAACATATAAAGATTTTTGAAATAGATTTCCTCCACTCTACTCCAGAAAGTATTATTTTTGATATAATTTTTCCAATAACATTAACATTAACATTAACATTAACATTAACATTAACATTAACATTAACATTAACATTAACATTAACATTAACATTAACATTAACATTAACATTAACATTAACATTAACATTAACATTAACATTAACATTAACATTAACATTAACATTAACATTAACATTAACATTAACATTAACATTAACATTAACATTAACATTAACATTAACATTAACATTAACATTAACATTAACATTAACATTAACATTAACATTAACATTAACATTAACATTAACATTAACATTAACATTAACATTAACATTAACATTAACATTAACATTAACATTAACATTAACATTAACATTAACATTAACATTAACATTAACATTAACATTAACATTAACATTAACATTAACATTAACATTAACATTAACATTAACATTAACATTAACATTAACATTAACATTAACATTAACATTAACATTAACATTAACATTAACATTAACATTAACATTAACATTAACATTAACATTAACATTAACATTAACATTAACATTAACATTAACATTAACATTAACATTAACATTAACATTAACATTAATGTGAAGCATAATATAATCAAAGTGTCGGGAATAAGTTCTAGGTAGCAAACAGAAAAGACGGTAACATCGTGCAGACTGTAAGTTCGGTAAGGAAGATATGATCGTCAACGTTGAATGTTATGAATTGGAAATTAACTACATGACACGTTCTAAGACCTTTTTTTCGCAGCAGGTCTGAAATGAGTCAAAATCATTTTGAAGTAAGAAAGAATCGGATGGAGTAGAAATAACCTTTGTTATTTTCATGTCATCGGCGTATAAAGAGACGATTGAATAATCAACGACATTAAAAACGTCGTCGATAGTTAAGCCAAATAACAAAGTGGGTCGCTTGAGGGACTCAGGAGCTTTAAGTTTAAGATAAATAACTTAGTGACTAATTTTATCAAAGGTTTTACTTTTTAAGCCCGTAGTGATAACTTCCACAACATTCACTTTCTATAATTCGTTCAAAGTTTTGGACACAAAATCAGTAAGATTGATTGTATTGGATCTGCTTTTTAAGAAGCCATGTTGTTGGGAAGAAAAAAGAGGTCTACAATGAAATTAGAGACAGTTGTAGACAATGCTTTCGAAAACCTTGGGAATTGAAGAAAGTTTGGATATGGGCCAGTAGTTCATAACATAGATTTAAGCTCCTTTTTTATGAACAGGAAAAACGAAAGAATCTTTTCAAAGCTTTAGGAAAATAACTTTGGAAATGGAAAGACAAAATAGTACTGAAAGAGGTTCAAATAGGGAGATAGCTCAAAACATTCTGACTAGGAGAGAAATCATCTCTAAATAAACTTATTTTTTAGTTAACAATATCATTACTTTGTATTCGTTCTGTTAAAAGAAAGCAATTGGATTTAGGTGACATAGTTGTAAAGCACCAACAAGCCTCGGATATGGACGGATTTACTGTTGACAACCTACGCAAACTAATTAAGGACAACGAATTTCGGATATGCACGTGGAATGTTAGGTCCCTTCCCTAGGATGCGTCTTTGTCATTGGAGGCAGACTTAGGCAAGAAGTCTTGAGCTATAGGTGCATCAATTAGCGCCTCATGACCATACGCATCAAGGCTAAATTCGGCAACATTAGCCTGATATGCGCCTACGCCCCCACAGAAGAGAAAGACGATAACACCAAAGATATGTTCTTCGAGCTCTTAGACAAAACATATGAGCAGTGTCCTAGCTACGACATTAAAATAATCCTGGGCGATTTTAATGTCAAGCTAGGAAGGGAAGACATCTTTGGAGGAATAATCGGGAAGAACAGCTTGCACGACAACTCTTCCGACTACGGATTCAGGCTCATAGATTTTGCTGCTACACGAAAAGTCATGGTAGCCAGCAAGCGTTTTCCACACCTCAACATCCACAAAGGGACTTGGAGATCTACAGATCAATCTACATTCTACCCTCAACCAGATTGATCATACTGCGATCGACGTCAGACACGCTTCCAGCATCACGGATGTCCAAACTTTTTGAGGAGCTAACATCGACATTCGGGTTTCCAGACGCAAGGCAAAACAGGGAGGTGCTGGGAGAAGCTACAACGTCGAACGGCTACAATCGCCAAGATCGCCAAATTCTTTTCCGACTTAGTTACAGGTAACCTCTTTCGAAGTCCTCTGCCACCAACACAATGTATCGAAAACCAGTGGCAACATTGCCAAAATGCAATCAGAGAAGCCGCTTCTGATTTGCTGGGTTTCAAGCAGCCAAACAACAGGCACGCAAAGCGGCGCAGCATAAAAGAACGAGTGCTGCTCATAAACTATATGAGCAGAAGAGGTGAGAGAAACACCGACTTCTCAGAAGGAAAAAGAGAGGGCACAAGAAGCGTGCACTCGAAGATGTTGAGACTTGAGAGGTTTAAAAACAGAAATGAAGTTCGAAAGCTTTATGAGCAGGTGAAACGAAATTCACATAAACCATAAAAAAGGCTGCAAGAACGAAAGTGGAACCACAATCAATGTTAAGGATATGGAGGGACCACTTCTGCAGACTGTATAACGGCGACGACGAACCGAATTCCGTTGTCAGGCAGGATGACCCATTCAACATAGACGACGAAAGCGAACAATCCCGTCCTCACGACTTAGACGAAGTAAAGATTCCCATATCCAAGCTGAAGTCTAATAAGGCCGGTGGAGCGGATGGCTTGAATGATATGGTCGGAAGAAAGCATGCCCGATGAATGGAACCTCAATATTGTTTGCCCGATCCTGAAAAAATGAGACCCTCTTAACTGCACCAACTATAGACGAAACAGTCGACTTAACATCGCCTATAAAATCTTCACTGCCATAATGTGTCAACATCTTAAGCTCATTATCAACAAGCTAATAGGTCCTCATCAGTGTGGTTTTAGACCAGGAAAGTCCACAGTCGATCAAATATTCACATTACGTCAGATTCTGGAAAAAACCAAAGCACACCAAATCGACACCCACCATCTTTTCATTGATTTCAAGGCCGCATATGAGAGCTTCTACAGGGACGAGCTGTATAGAGCCATGTCTAGTTTTGGCATCCCTGCCAAACTCGTCCGTTTGTTCAGGATTACCATGGAGAATTCACGCTGCTCCATAAAGGTGGGAATCAACTTAACAGAACCTTTAGATGTCAAAAGAGGTTTAAGACAAGGTGATGCTCTGTCATGCGACTTTTTAACATCGTTCATGACAGAATAGTGCAGAGCTCACACGTCAACACTACAAAAGTCTGTCCAATTACTAGCATATGCCGATGACATTGACATAATGGGAAGAACTCAGCGTGATGTCAATGGGGCTTTTGTGAGTATTGAGGCAGAGGCGGCAAAAATGGGTTTAACGGTTAATGAGGGCAAAACAAAGTACAGGCTGTCGTCAAGAAAGGACATACAACACAATCGTCACCATCGACAGACCTAACCCTGAGGTAGTCAAGGACTTCGTCTACCAGAAAACGCAGAAAACAACACTAGCACTGAGATCAAACGCAGAATAACTCTTGCTAACCGCTGTTTCTTTGGACTAAGAAAGCAATTGAGTGGTAAAGTCCTCTCTCGAGGGACAAAAGTGTTGGTATATAGGACCCTTATCATCCCCGTCCTGCTATGCGGTGCAGAAGCATGGACCATGACAAAAGCGGATGAAAGCACCTTGGGTCGCTTCGAGAGAAAAGTTCTTCGTGTGATCTACGGTCCCGTATGCATTGAAGTTGAGTGGAGGAGAAGATGGAACGACGAACTGTACGGGCTGTACAGAAGTTTAAAAGACCAACGACTAAGATGGCTAAGTCACGTAGTGCGCATGGAAAACAATGCTCCGGCCCGTAAAGTCTTCGAATCCACACCCACAGAACAGCGCAGTAGAGGAAGACCGCGGATCATGTGGCGCGCACAAGTGGAAAGTGACTTCACCCAAATTGGAGCGATAGACTGGAGACATCTAGCTATTGACCGCGCTAGATGGAGAAGTTTGTACCTTAAGTAAATGAGTAAGTAAGTCTATTATTCCGTAATAAGGCTAACTTGCATTTTGGAATGTATTCTAGACATAAATAGAGTATACCTATTTACTCCTTCCTTATTAATCTTCTAAGCTCAAACTTAAGAACTTCTGATAATTTTGCCAGACCTTCTTTCTATCAGCCCTAAAATTAAAGACCTTTTTTGGAAAGTGCTGACAAGAAACTCATCCGTCCCTGTGTTCCATTATTACTTCATCATCATATAAACTCGTTGGTTATGCGATTTGTTTCTTATTATTTGCATCAGAGCAAAAACAAAAAAAAAGTTAAACAAGAAAGTAGTGCAGTAAAAACCAATGTACTAGATGGCCTCTTTTTCCAAATGAAGATCTATACTCCACAGGTAGACTCTGTAGTATAGCTTTTTGCCTGCTGCTTCCGATGACTGCATATCTAGAACATTCAGAGTACCATTAGGACAATCACACCAAACAACCGGAGTATTATAGCTTGGAGTGGGCGAGGACATTGGATTGAGTGTTTTCCTTCATCATCTTTGTCGTTCAATTTTCTGGTATTTTCCTGTCCAACTCAGCTACACTATGTAGGAATTTAGTCAAGACTCCAATAGTGCCTTTCCGGGCCTTATACTGGGGATATATATGGTCATGGTGTTAGCAATCATCGTCGCCACCAACCGTCGCGTCGTCGTAGCTCGTCGTCGTTGTTAGTTGTCATTAGTGCAATTATCCTATGCTCGTGGCGTTCTATATTTTTCGTGTTGAATTTTTTGTTTGGATTTCTTATTTTTTATCACTACGTGATGGAACTGGACAAGATCTATATATCCAAAAGCATCCACAGACTTATTCAAGACGATATTATAACTGCAGCATATAGAATTTTCAACTTCATTTGCATCAAACTGCAAGATTGTATAAGGCAGCAACATATATTCGTGCTTATTGCAACATTGTATCCTCAATTTGGTGAACTAAAAATTGCGATGTCCTTATCGTGTTTCTTTTACAACACAGAAGATTGCTCTAATTTTCAGTTTTTCCAAAATAAGCTATGATTTAAAAAGAATCCACAAGATGGCACACCTCGTTTTTTTGTGTATTACATTGAAAGGTGATAGCGGCCATATTGTTTAAACGTCAAGTTCTTTGTTGTGATTGCAAAGGCAGCAAAAGAAAGCAAAGCCTTAAAAACAATGCGAAAACTTTAAATGAATTCAAAAACTTCAAAACATTCTAACAATTACATGAAGATTTAAAAGATTACAGTCATATAATTCTTGAAGTCAAATGATTGATTATTGCAAAAACTTGAGGTCTCATTCTCAAATTGATTTAAATTTAATTAAAAATGTAAAATGATTGCGTTCGCTAAAGATTACATTATTTTACAACCCACACAATTTAAAGGTACAGTTTTTTTCATCTGTTTACATTTTAATTGAACTATTTTTTCTAGTTGAAAACCATTTTCAACTTTTCCAACCTGAACCATTACTCAAAGTCGCGTATACTTTTGACAAACTATCTTTAACTTCAACAAGCTGTCAACAAAACAGTTTGCCTTGGATTTTTCGTTACGCGGGCGTTTGTTTGCGTTTCGTTAAGTAGCAGCGGTACCTTAAAGAAACCCATAAAAGAAATGTCAAAAACTGAAACGAAAATTGTATTTCTTGTCGCGCACTTTGTAAAAACTAAAAATATACAAATAAATAAGTGAACACGTGCGTCAATTTGGTGTTTTAAGTTTTATACACACACACGTAAGGTACCTAACCTACTAACTTAAAAAATGCATCAAAGTGTCTCATTCAACTGCACAAGAGCCATCACGTATAACTGTTAAAAGCGTTAAACATTCACGTTTATTAGAGTTTTACAACTTTTGGGTATTACTCCTACCGTGACTTTTTATGGCTATAACAAGTTTATTTACTTCAAATTAATTTGATACAATTTTCTGTCATTTAAAGTTTGTAGTTTTATAAAGTAGTTAATGGGGAAGTTACACTTTACCCAGATTTCAAGGAAAAGAAAAAATATTGTTCGTGTTATGCAGAATTCCCTTAGGATGACGATGATGATGAGGAACTTTTGAGACCAGACAAAGAGACAGTATCTTGCATAATATTTTCGACCAGAGCGATAGAGTCATCTCGTTTGACTTTTAACTGTCATGCTGCTGCGGTCGTTGTGGTGGCAAACGCGACGACGCGACGGTTGAGGGTGGAGGCAACGGAGGCAGTGGCGCATAGCCTAGTCTTGTTTAAATAGGAAACAACTTTCACTTCACGGTTTGGACTTAATGCGCACCAACAACATTAAGCCGCCGCACAGCAGCGCAGTGCACATACGTCAAAAAGTCAACAATATACATGGTTTGGTTATACCTATTACTCGCAAAACTCCGTCCTCTGTCTTCTGTCCTCTGTCAATAGCTTACGGCTGCTGGGAGTTGGGATCCAAAAACAAAAAGAAAAAAGGTTTATCTGCGCCTTTTTTATAAACTTATGGCAAATCTATGCTATGGACTATTAGTCTTTTGCTAAAAACTGAAAACAACACAAACAAAAAAACAACTAATTGGGGTCATAGCAGCTGAAGCGGGATTCGATGTGGATTAATGTCGGAAAGATTAAACGGTCATTGTTTGGTTTTTCGTTTCAGCTAACTAAACTAAATTGACTGCAGAGCAGACTGCAGGAAGGTTTTCGTTTACCTACATATTTGATTTTTTTCTTGAAAATATTGGCAATTAGAGTAAATGAAAAAAGACAGGAGATTGAATTAATGTTGAATGGCCATAATTCACAGGGCTTAAGGTTTACCAATTTCAAGTAAAACTTTGTTGTCTAAACTGCGAAACCAATCTATCAAACTTTGACAACTCTCCAAAAACTTAACTATTCTTCAATTTCTAATTTCAAGTAAGAACTTGTGAAATATTTGTTGTCTAAACTGCAAAACTTTCACAGCACTCCAAAGTCTAAACAACTCTTCAATTTCCAAAAACAAAGCAGTTTCAAACGTTTCTTGTCGACGTTTTAAAGATTTATCTTCTTCTCCTTCGTTTTGATCTTTATACCAATTGGCGATTTGGGAAAAGCTTTTAAATCTAATAATTTTATATGAATCTTCAAGTTTTTACTTTGACCAAAACTTCAACGGTTCTTAGCGAAATCTTTTCCTATGATTTGAAGATTCCTCTTTTTCTTTTCCTTTTTTAACAAGACTTACATTAAAGGGATCTTCTTAAAAATCAAAATATTTTTAAGAAATCTTCAACTGTTCTTAGCGAAATTTTCTTCGAAGATCTGAAAATACATCTTCTTCATTTTGATCTTTATACTAATTGGGAATGGCGGGAAACTTACTTTTAAAGTGTGATGAAAACACAAGTAATAGCATCAGATGAACGGACTGATAATGTGGACAACAACCAACGAAAACGGACAAGCGATGGAATGGGCAGGGCAGTAGGAAGATTGAAGGCTGTGATTTCTACTATGGGAAGTGTCTACTCGATGGGGGGAAGCTATTATTTGGATGTGGTTTTGCTGTTAGAGGGAAACTAAGGCAAAGAGTTTTAAGCTTTCGGGAAGTATGCGAAAGATTGACGACAATCCGCATTAAGGCCAAATTCCACTACCTGAGTCTTATCAGCGAGCATGCCCTGACGTTAGAGAATGATGACACTACCAATGAAGAATTCGGCGAGCTCCTTTCCAAAACACATGAGAAATGCCCCAAAACGACGTTAAAATTCTCCTGGGAGATTTAAACGCTAAAATTTGTAAAGAAGGCATCTTTGGTAGGTCAATCGGAAGACATAGCCTACACGACATTACATCTGGAAATGGACTCAGGCTAATCGACTTCCTAGCTGAGAAAAAGATGGTGTTGAGTAGCACTAAACTCCTTCGCCCAGATATCCACAAAGATACTTGGCGGTCCCCCGATGATCGAACATCCAACAAAATCGATCATGTTGCTATTGACGGAAGACACTTCTCTAGCGTACTTGGCGTTCGTACTTACAGATCAGCCAACATAGATTCCAACCACTACCTATAGTTATAGAGGTAAACTGCGCGTACAAATATCCATGGAAGGTCTTATGCGAACAAGAATCTCGAGGAGAAGATTCAACGTTGGAAGTCTGTAGAGGAGGATACTGCCATTGACTTTGCCGACCGAGTATCCCTAGAGCTTGCGGAAAACCCTACAACGGACGAATTGTGCCCAGAGACTCACTGGCAGCTCAGGCAAACAAAACCAAAACAGAGGCGTACAGATTGTGGCAGCAAAGGAGGACACTATCTTCCCGGCAGCTCTATGTCGACAAGGGAAGGGATGAGAACCGCTTGCTCAAAGATTCAGGGATGTTTTAGCAGGAAACACGTGCGGAGTTTTTAAAGAAGAGTCAAAAAGAAAACAACGGGATTCACTATCCACCCTGGTGCCGGAAAAGATAAGGAGGGGAATACCGTAGTCGAGACGCAGTCAATGCTCAAAATCTGGAGAGATAATTTCAACCTTTTGCTTAATGGTGAAGAAGTCAGCGATTCCGCCAGCGAGCAGCAACCTGAAATCCATTTGGTTGACGATCTAGAGTTTCACACACCTGACCAGAGTTAGATAAAACTAGCCATCAATAGGCTGAAGACGAACAAAGCGGCCGGTGATGACGGTCTGAAGGCGGAGCCTTTTAAGGACGCTTGAGAACATCTGGTAAGGAGCATCCATCAGCTAGTTACTTAAATTTGGTCGGAAGCACCATCTGCCCGATTCATAAGAAAGGTGACCTCCTTCTCTGCGTCAACTACAGAGACATGAGCCTTTAAATATCGCATAAAAGATCTTGTCTAGCGTATTATGTGAACGCCTGAAGCCATTTACTGACGAACTAATTGGCCCTTACCAGTGTGGCTTCAGGCCTGGAAAATCTACCATTGACCAAATTTTCACTCCACCCCAAATCCTTGAAAATCGATGTTCCAAAGAGACACTGTACAAAACTTTAATCATCCCAGTCTTGTTGTGTGGTGCAGAACCATGGACTCTCTCCCAGCCGGATGAAGGATCTCTTGGTATCTTCGAGAGGAAGGTTCTGCGTACAGTCTATGGTCCGGTTTGTAGAAGAAATAACTATGAGTTAAACGAGCTGTACAGCGACTTGCCACTGGTCAAAAAACTGCATGTTTAAAGCTTAAGATGGTTTTGGCATGTCGAGCAAATGAACATCGAAGCTTCAGCCCGTAAGGTTTTCAACGCCAAGCTTGAGGGAACAAGAAGCAGAGGAATGCCTTATCTCCGGTGGATTGATCAAGTTGAGGCCAACACACGTCAACTTGATATTCGAAACTGGAGTAAGGTGGCGAAAGTTGTTACTTGAGGCCCAGGAGCACAATGCGCTTTTTCAATCAATGCTTTAACTATTCTCAGTAAAACCTTCTTCAATGGTTTACAGATTCATATTATTCTTCTTTGTTTTGCTCTTTATACCAATTGGAGATAGCGAAATGGAGGTAAGCCGTATCTTCTTATATACCAAATTATTTTTAAGGAATCTTTAAATTTCAAAAACCCTCTTAGAATTATTTCAACCATAATACCTCAACGCTTTTAGGCGAAATCTTTTTCGATGATTTGAAAATTCATCTCCTTCGGTTTCTTCTTCTTTTTGCCCTTTATACCATTAGTGATGACAGAAAATATATGTATTAAATTATTTTTAAGGAATCTTCAACATTGAAGCCTCAAATCCTTTCGAAATATTTCAACCAATAGTTCAACTTTCTTCGTCGGTTGAAAGATCCATCTGTTTCTTCTTCATTATTCTCTTTATACCATTTATACCATTTAAAGATTGCATAAAACTTACGTTAACCAAATCTCCACATAAATCAAAACATTTTAAATTAATCTTCAAATTTCAAAAACAATAATACTTAAGTCCTTTGTGTTTCAACCAATACCTGAACATTTATAAGCGAAATCTTCGCCTATGATTTAAAAATTTATCATAATCTGCTTCTTATTCTTTTTGCTTTTTATACCAATTGGCGGTGGAGACCTTGTTATAAATCAAATTACATATTTGTAAGAAATCTTCAACTTTCCGAAACAAAGTAGCCTCAAATCCTTTCAGAGTATTTCAACCAAAACTTCAACTGCTCTCAGCGAAACCTTCTTCGATGGCTTTAAGATTCGTCTTTTTCTTCATTTTGCTCTTTATACCAATTGGCAATGGCGGAAAACTTGCGTAATCCTGATCTTCTTGTATAAATCACAACAAGCGCGCACAGATTATCTTCTAAAACTTCACCACGTCCCGGCAATAAGCATTTATCTATAGAAAGGAATCTTATTCGAGGCAATCTTCATTCTCTGGCCATTTATCTAATTTCAAGACGAAATATTATGACGTAACAAAAGTCTTAGTCGGGCGGGTAAATTACCATCACGATCATTTGAAGGTAGATCTTTCAATCTATCTCCGGTGTACTATACAAGAGTACATATATATAAACCATACTTTACGGTCCAGTACAATGATGACGGACCTTCAAAATGATTCTTCACGCTTTTTGCCACGCTGCGCGCTGCTGGGCCACGTTGCTGCTCGATGCTTGTTCTGCTTCAGCTTTAACATCAACATGGTTCTTCTGATTTCAACGCGCTCACTCGCGCTAGCTGCTGATATTGAGCTCTCTGATGCTCTAATGCTGATGCTTGGCTATGGTTATGGCTGCTTTTCATCTTCCACACCACCACTTTTGTTCTGGTGATCTGTACGGATTGAAGAGATGCAGATAATCATAGGCCAACGAAGAAGAGGAAGGCTCAAGTGCAGATACACGATCTTCTATTTGGCAATGCACGTAGTGAAGTTCATTCTATTGTTTGGTTCGGGGTATCTGACCGTGGGATTGGGATCTATGACTATGCCCAGAGTAGACGAAGCCGAAGAACAACAGGCAGCCCTTTGATTTGTTCTTTTAAATGGAAATTCGTGCGAAGCAAACGAGGACGCTCTTGCTCGAGCATCCATCGCATCAGCATCGACATCGGCATCTTCGATCGGTTAAGTCTTGGTTCTTGGATGTTTTGAACGATGTGCTTGTCTTGTCGTTCGGTTAAGATAGCTCGTTGGTTGTTGGTCTTGCTCGTCATCATCTACGACTGATGCGGTGGTGAGGGTAATTGGTCATCTTGGTGCATCTATCGAATGAGTAAGATGTTCTGTTCCTCTATGACGGTGCACAGTCGGAACAGGCCAAAATTATTGTAATTAAGATTTTTACGGAGGAGTTCAATGGATTCGTTGTGTTGCATAGTTGAGAGTTTACACACAGTGTCCCGTCCCGAGAATGCATGTTCTAAACCTCCATATGATCGGATGAGGAACAAAGGAATGAAATTACGCAGGCGCATCACTAAAGTGCTGATTTGTGTTGGCAGACGCAACCTTTGTCTGATGTTTCGGTCTTCATCTTCAGAACTTCAGATGATGAAGGATGTATTATAGAGGTATGGATTGGAGTTTTGTTGAGACGGATGATAATGCATGTGGGGAATGTGATTTAGTGCAATTTGTTTTACGATGGACATTACGAAGCTCTCGTCATTTCAATTTGATACTAAAAATGAGAAGGAGTAACTATTATTGGGCTGTTAATAAGCTTATTCGAATTGAATTCGTTTTTTTGCTGATTTCTAAAATGGATATGTTGCTAAACACTTTTAGAGAGCTAAATGCTGATGGATGTAATCAATTATATATTGATTTCGAAGTTGCATTGATTGTCTTTACTACTTAGGAACCCAATTATAATTTTTTCTTTTCGTTTAGCGTGTTGTTTATTTTTCAGAAATTAGGAAAACCTTTGTTTTTGTGAGTTCGATTTCCTTGTCGAAATATCCATTAAAACTTTTGATTTATCAAACAAAGAAGGACTTTCCAATAAGAAGTTTCTATTTAATATTAAGAAACAAAGTAATTTTGTAAGAGAGGTCAATGGGTGTCACATATCAACTAAATGGTCACCAATAAAGTTTTGCAAAGACATTTCGCATTCTATCATCAAGGTATTTCATCGTTTGAGGAGCATTGGACAGACCTCATCCTTCAAGTGACCTCAAAGCAAGAAGTCAAAAGGTATTAAATCACAAGGTCTCAGTAGGCAATCATGAATCACTGTTCTTGCAAAATTGCAATTACATCGCTACTTGTGTGGCATGTAGAAGAGGCCGTCCGGTTAAATACAAATATCGTTCACATCAAAATGTTATAATTTTTCTCATAAGAAACTATTAATCGTAGCTCGGTAGCAAAATTTACTGCTCCTAACAGTTCCAGGAGTCTCATTTTTGAATAAGTAAGTTATAAAACGTCAGCTAAAAAACAAATTAACAAATGTCGTGTTGATGATGAAAAGGCTTTTCAAGAATCTTTCTTTGATTTACCGATACCCAAATATAACAATTCTGCTTTTAATCTCAACACTGAAAATTAATTTTCGGTGCAAACCCGGACATTTGTATGCATTTTTACGACCTAATGATTGACTGTGTAGTGTAATAAAAGATCAAGGGGCACACATATGAATTTTGAAACAAGTAAGCTACAAAACTTGTTACATTCGCAGTACTTTACTTTTAATTTTGTTTGAAAAACTACGAAGTCACTAAGATGTTTCGGAGTGGTTTTTTTTTTCTCATCCTTAAAAAGTTAATTAATTGAAGGTGCATTTATGTACCACAAGTGATTTTGTAGCCTTTTATTGTCACTGAATAGAGCTGTCGGCAGGAAAACATTTATTTCTATTAACTGAACTCTTATATTAAAAATGTTTCTTTGCTCATATATTTTTAACTAATGAATAGTTAATTTTTCGTATGTTTGGAACACCAGTTTTTCCTAAAAAACCAACCATTTGTGCCACGAAAAAGTATTTAGAAACTTAACTAAACTGGGTTCTAAAATGCTAACACTCAAGTTTTGATTGAATAGGGATAAAAAACCGCTTGGATTTTAATGCTTAGAAAACCCAATGTTGTCTTGTATCGTTAAAGCTAGATATAACCCTATTGCCTTTATCCATGGATGGTACTTGCATCATCTCACCGAACAGTGGAACAAATCTTTGCATAGTTTTGGAGAAAGTAAGATTATTGCACTTGATATTTCAAAAGCATTTGATAGGGTTTGGCATCAGGCTCTCTTATCGAAAATGCGTGCTTTCGGTTTGCATGAACCCCTCCTTCATTGGATTAGTAAGTACCTTTCGAATCGTTCAATATAAGTAATATTGGATGGATTTAAGTCTGAAAACCACAAAATAAATGATGGTGTGCCCCAGGGCTCTGTTTTATCTTCAACACTCTTTCTCATTTTTATTAATGATCTCCTGTCTGCAACAACTAATCCAATACATTCTTTCGCTGACGATAGTACTCTCAGCTTTTCATATTCGTTTTCAGATTCAAACCCCTCTTCTTCGGATGTGGAACTGCAACGACAAAATATGATAAGCTCATTAAATTCCGACCTAAACAGCATTGTACAATGAGGAATAAGAAACTGCGTGTAATTTAATGCTTCGAAAACGCAATGCTGTCTTGTATCGTTAAAGCGAAGTAAACCCCCCTTGCCATTATCCATAAATGGCACTTGCATCGAGGAAACTGAACATCTCAATATTCTCGATATGTGTATCATTAAACATCTTTTGTGGAACGATCACATACGCGATGTCGCCAAAAATGCCGCAAGATGTTTGGGTTTCCTTAGGCGATGCAAGAAATATTTCACCCCTTCTGATCTTGCTGTTATTTACAAGACTTACATACGTCCAAAGCTTGAGTATAACTCCCATCTCCGGGCTGGTGCTCCTGCAACTTACTTAAGCCTATTCGATAGTATTGAACGTAGAGCATTTAGATTGATTGGTGATATTACCATCATAAGATCATTTACGTCACTTGAACATCGTCGAAATGTTTCTTGTCTCACTCTCTTTTACCGTTATTTTAATGGTTTATGCTCTAGAGAAATAGCCAGCTGCATTCCTCCTCTTAAAGAGTACAACCGTAATACTCGCGCTTCTAGGAATGCTCATCAATATACCCTGGAGCCCAACTTCGGTCGTACTGTCAAGTACAGAGATTCGTTCTTTAGCCGTGCTATGCGAATGTGGAATGCCTTGCCACACTCTGTCTTTCCTAGTCTTTGCAATATTCAGGAATTCAAAACCAATGTGCACCCACATCTTCTTTTAAACCCTCTCTCATCTGCCTAGTGCTCACACTGTGCCTCTGCATAATAAGGGTAGTAATATCCCCTTGAGTGTGTGTTTATTATAAAAAAAAACTTTAAGGAGAGCAGAATTTAGTTACAAAAGAAGACCATTATTGTGCTATTGTAGTTACATAAGGGTTTCGGCGATTTCTTTGTTACTCTTGTGTGGAAGTGACTCTGTTACAAAGAAGTTGCTATTACTTTACAGTAGCAAACCGTGCCACTTTGCTGCTCAGACCATTGTCACTTAGGTAAACTATGCACATGAAATGGCATAGAAATATATTATTACTTTTACCTAATTCATAATTTTATTGAGTCATAATTGGAAATATTTGAATCATTAAAAAAAAGTGGATTGGTAATGCAGCACAAACAATATTTGTATCAGAGTTCCTAAGCGTAAGCGGGAATACCCAAATCATTTTAAGTAGTATAAATAGCTTTGAGAATAGGTAAATAAAATTAGTCTTAAACCAATATTTGAGCTTAATTTTAATTGAGGCTCATGAGTCACAATAATCACGATAGTATAACATCACTTGGCGATCCTATAAACTTGTTTTATTTAGTTTAATAACAAAGAAGAAGCGGAACACAAATAGATGAGCTACTCTTAGGAACAACTGGACAAGCTTTTTGAAGATCTCAACACTCCAAGACCCACACTGATAACTTCCCATTCCATCTGTCGATTTGTATTGCTTAAAACACTTGAATCGAAAATCATCCCTTATCAGTTATTTTATTTGCATCTTTGTGTAGATTATCGTATTTTGTTAAAATAGTTATCGGTGGAATTTCTCAATTCCTCGCAAGAGGCAATACCAATGAAAAACAACTTTAGAAGGCACTGACAGGGATTGAACCCAAGACCTCTGGCATAACAGTGCAACGCAATTACCATCATCCAGTGCCGGCTTTAGGGTATCGCGACCCAGACGGTCGCCTTGGGCACCGCACCGCCGCCGAGACCACAAGCATATTTTTTTTTACACTATCAGAATTGGTCGAAGAGAGCTTAATATTGAAAAGCTTAAACGATCATGGTTTTAGCTTGACTTGATTGGTGCTATTAGGAAAGGCAAAAACAAAGGCGTCTAGAAGAGAATACTAGACATAAATAAATTAGCTTTCTTCGTACATTGGGAGTGCCATAGCTATAATTTGTCATTGTGTGATGCCGCAAAATCGCAAAATGTTACTAGGTGGAAAATTCTAACTGATTACTTAAAAGCGCATACACTCAAAAATTTAAGTAACACGCGCTGGGCGGCTCGAGTAGAGGAAATACAAGATTCTTTGGTTTCGTTAGCAGAAAATTTCAAAGACTATGCGGTGACTTGACACGAAGCAACCACTTTGAAGGAACAAATAAAAGACTTCAGCTTTATTGTTTCCTTAGTAGTTTGGTATGACGTTGTTTTTAAGTTAAATATTGCGAGCAAAGCAAGTCAGTCACCAAAAATAACCTCTCTCCAGTTTACTAATATGCTAAGTAACAGTTGTTCTTATTTCGAAAGTTGTTCAAGCTCTTGTTACGGCTACAGAATCAGCATCAGCAGTTGAAACGCAACGCCTTTTAAAACCACAACAAAGACTAAAACGCATTAAACGCCGACCGGGACGGGGGAAAATGTTGTTGATGAACAGATTACAGATCCAAAAAAAAATTTGAAGTCTGATTTTTTAATGCTCTCCAAACACTAAACTTGTATCTACGAAGATAAGATTTCAGCAAATGAAAGAGTTTTCGGAAACATGGAACTTTCTGCATAAAATCATAATAAATGAAGATAATGAAATAATTCAACATTGTGCCTCACTGCAGATTTTATGTGCAGTCCTAGGCGATTTTAATGCGCAAGGAAGGGAAGACATCTTTGGTTGAATAATCGGGAAGAACAGCCTGCACGGCAACACTTCCGATAACGGATTCAGGCTAATAGATTTTGCTGCGACACGAAAAGTCATGGTAGACAGAACGCGTTTTCCACACCTCAACATCGACAAAGGAACTTGGACTTCTCCAGATCAATCTACCGTCAACCAAATTCACCATATTGCGATCGACAGACAAGCTTCCAGCATCATGAATGACCGCACATTCCGCGGAGCTAACATCGACTCGGACCACTACCTCGTTGTAGCCAAGGTAGCACTTCGGATATCCAGACCCAGGGCAAAATAGGGAGGTGCTGGGAAAAGGTACAACGTCGAACGGCTACAATCGCCAGAGATCGCCAAATCCTTTTCCGATCGAGTTACAAGTAACCTCTCTCGAAGCTTTCTTCCGCCAATACAATGTATCCAAAACCAGTGGCAACATTGCCAAAATGCAATCAGAGAAGCAGTCTCTGATGTGCTGGGTTTCAAGCAGCCAGAAACAAGGAACCCCTGGTTTTATGAGGAATGTTGGCAGGCGAATGCAGCAACCAACAGGCACGCAAAGTAGCGGCGCTGCATTAAGGGACGAGAGCTGCTCATGAGCTCTATGAGCAGAAGAGGGCATGAGAAGCTTGCGGTCAAAGATGTTGAGCGGAATGAAGTTCTAACGTTTTATGAACAGGTGGAACAAAATTCACAGGTACATAAACCTAGAAACGAAGGCTGCAAAGACGAAAGTGGAAACATCATAGTGGAACCGCAGTCAATGCTGAGGATATGGAAGGACCACTTCTGGAGATTGTATAACGATGACGACGAACCAAATTCGACTGTCAGGCAGTATGATCCATTCAACATAGACGACGAAAGCCTCCCGACTTAGACGAAGTAAAGATTGCCATATCTAAGCTGAAGTCTAATAAAGCCGCTGGAGCGGATGGCTTGAATGCCGAGCTCTTTAAAGCAGCTGGAGATAAGTGGGTTAGGAGCATGCACCAACTTATCTGTAAGATACGGTCGGAAATAAGCATGGCCGATGAATAAAACCTCAGTATTGTTTGCCCGATCCTGAAAAAAGGAGACTCTCTAAACTGCAACAACTATAGAGGAATAAGTCTACTTAACATCGCCTTTAAAATCTTCTCTGGTGTAATATGTGAACGTCTAAAGCCCTAGGCTATGCTGTAAACGCAGAAAACAACACCAGCGCTAAGATTAAACGCAGAATAACTTTTGCTAACCGCTGTTTCTTTGGACTAAGAAAGCAATTGAGTGGTAAAGTCCTCTCTCGAGGAACCAAAGTGTTGCTATATAAGACCCATATCATACCCGTCCTGCTATACGGTGCAGAAGCATGGACTATGACAAAAGCGGATGAAAGCACCTTGGGTCGCTTCGAGAAAAAAGTTTTTCTAGAGGAAGAAGCAATTAAAAAAGTATACAATTAAGATATTAAAACACACAAATCACTTCAAATTCTTAGAAAATGTCACGGAAGATTTCATAAAGTATTAATGGCTAACTTATTAATTCTAAAAATTGTTAAAATAAATTCATTGTAGAGCTCAAAGAATGTGTAAAGCCTTAAAAATATTTGTAAGTATATATCTGTTCCACCTTTTGTACAATATTTCTGCCCACCATCACGTCAAAACTTTGGTGCTTGTTCTATTAAAAGTAAGCGTGAGACTTTTCAATTTTTTATAACACTTAAGTCAAGTTTGAAAAATTGTTATTCTTGCTTCAATTTGTAAGTCTTATCTTTCCATCAATTTTAAATCACCTGTGACAACCATATTCTTAGACATTACCTAAAAATATCAAATTTCATGTCATTGTACGACGGAATAAAACTATCCCAAGAAAGAAAACCCTTTTATTCAAAATTCAAATGACTCCATATATCAACCGAGACAATGTGTTTCAAAATTAAAAAAAAATCTATAATGTCGCCCTATTTAGCACCTGACAATGTCAACCTTTAGCCATCAAAGATCCACAACATTAAATCGCCAAGTCAAATTCTTCTCAACAAAAACCTCGCGGGTATAAAGAAGTTTGTCTTAACCCAAAAAATAAAGCTGAAAAAAAGGTATCAAGTTGCATAATGTGTTTTTTTGGTTCTCCATTTTAGCTGACCCAGAACACATCAAGATGAAGCTTCATAAATTAACTTCAAAGTGTCACATTTTTATCTAATTGTTTATAAGCTGTAACGAATTCAAATTCCTCAAAATAAAAGTTACAGAAATCTAACAACGTTACCAAACAGGAAACCATCAAAGGAAGTGACTTCCTCTTTGTTTTATTATTCCATTAGTTCACCCATTGACCACGTGTTTGTCATTACTTGATGTGGTTTTCCGATGAGCCAAGTCACTACAGAACACCTCACCTCACCTCACCGAAGACTGAAGAACGAAGACCGAACCTACTGCACCACCCTCACTGCATATTCCTATACAATTTTTCGTGATTAATAAGCGATGTCTATCGCTAGCCTTGACTTTCGGTTGACCTGAAAACACAGAGTCAGTTCGACAGCAGAGACAGCGGGTGAACGGGTGGCCGGGTGGCGGTGGTTGGCACTGTCCAGTAATTGCCATAAAAGGTATATGGAATGGAACTCCCTCGACTTACCCCAGGTACGACGTATGTTTTCATGAAATGACATATTAGTCCAATCGATTTATTCAGCTGGAATTTCATATGATGCCCGTCGTTAGTCGTTGTTGTCTTCGACGTCGTCGTCGTTGGGGGTCTATTGACATAATTCTGGTGACTTATTGGAAATTCGTTTGTTATAGGCCCCTGTCTGTCGATAGCACAGAATATTAGAATCAGCACAAGGCAACACTACCATCGAACCGACGACCGAAGTCCAGCTGGGAGCACCAGCAAGCATCAAGGACAAATCCGATAAAGTTTAATTGCGTTTTGGAAATTGGAATCAAGCTTGAGTGACTCAATAATTTCAAGCCAAAAATAAAGTAACATTTCATAGGTTTGCCGTCCTGCCATATTAAAAGCATAAGCTCAAAGGTCACTTAGTCACTCCACCCCTAAATTCGCATTTCAGATAACTCCGTCTGCGAAAACTGGGTGTTGGACTTTGCTTCTGATAAATGTACCAACAAAGTAACACGAAATAAAATTGCGGTGTTCTATGACCAATTGCGCCTCCTAGAAGTGTTGTCGCACGATTTGAGTTTCTGGTCGCTGGTCGTTGGACGTTGGTCGAGTGTGACTAATGCGAAAGTCATGTTCCTATTGAATTTGTATTCAAAAAGGAAACCAGAACTTCTTCTGTCTTTCAAAAACAACTCCAATAAAATGCAAAGCCAAAAGGACAATGGTTGTAGGAAGTGCAACGTCCAACAACGTGCAGTGCATATTGTCAACGATCTCAACACCTGTGTTAGGTCAAGATAGATGGAAAAAATGTTTTTCTGGGTTTGTTTGGAAAACTTTTTAAATTGCGAATTGTGTTGGACATTTATCTTCGAGGTGCTGTCATTTTTTGTATCCATATGACAACAACGACAACAAAAACAAAACTAGTTCATAGTTTTTTATGGAAACAGAGGCAGCTGCTTTGGAACTTACTCATTGCTAAACAAAGCTACGAAAATAAATAAATTTCGACAATTTTTTTAATAATAATGTGGCGGTTTAGTTTGAAATCAATTAATGCTGGAAATTGGGATTCCGTAATATGGTTTAGTTTAGTGGAACCAAGAGCTTGGAACTTATTATTAAAACTACATAAATAAAGAGTAGTACCCATTTCATGAAGGAAAGTGCGTTGCCAGAGATCTTGGGTTCGATCCCTTCCTATGTCATCTGAAGTTTTTTCACGGGGACTGCCACTTGAGAGGAATTGACAGTTTATCCAAGATAAATTCTTGTCATGAAAAGTGCTTTCTCAATTTTGCCGTTTCTTCCATCCCTGACAACAGTTTATTTATTATTTAAAAAAGGAAATATGCGTTTATTGATTTTTTTTTAAAATATAGTAAGACATTTAATTGTGTAGTTTTCCATGGGTAACTCCAAGAATATTTCTTCATGAGTATTATTCAACTTCAATGTAAATATATAAATTTGTGGGCTCTTTTTAAAGGATGTTCAAATGGTAGACATGTGCATTCAAGAGGACACAAGCGTCCACCGGTTTTTCTCAAAACCCACCTCTGTCTATCAACTCCTACTCTCACCTCCCCGTGGTGAACATCAGGTGCCTATAGTACCTCAACTGTAGATTGGGTTTCAACCCCAGTATAAAGTTGATGGGGGCAGCAAACGAGAGAGGGGGGGAGAGGTGTTTCCACTAAGGCACCTCTCTTTATCCAGACGGCAGCGTAGGAATTCCCAAGATGAAATCAACGGTGGCGTCTACAGTTCCAGTAAAGTTGAACTACTTAGTGAACACCTCATAGAGCTTCTTCGACTTATTCAGAGCCCAGGCCTATAAGGAACGGTTTTATCCGGCTCCCCATCCTTGGAGTTATACTTAGGATCTGGCCCTCCAGGTCTGGGGTTGTGCCGTCGTAGGGTGACTTCCTGGCCACGTAAAAGCTTTCATAGTTGCGAAGCACCAACAAGCCTCGGATACGGACGGATTTACTGTTGACAACCAACGCAAACGAATAAAGAACAACGAACTTCGGATATGCACGTGGAATGTTAGGTCCCTTAACAGACCACGTGCGGCTGAAGAATTAGCGGAGGCCCTAGACCGCTATAAAGCAGATATCACCACCATCCAGGAAATACGATAGGATGGGCCGGGCAAAAAGAAGATGAAAAACTGCGATATTTACTATGGTCACTGCTACCACGAAAACCTTATTTGGATGCGGCTTCGTCATTGGAGCCAGACTTAGGCAAAAAGTCTTGAGCTGTAGGTGCATCAATGAGCGCCTCATTGCCATACGCATCAAGGCTAAATTCGGCAACATTAGCCTGATATGCGCGCACGCCCCCACAGAAGAGAAAGACGACAACACCCAAGATATTTAAGGTGCGCGGAGAAGGTACAACGTCGAACGGCTACAATCGCCAGAAATCACCAAATCCTTTTCCGACGGAGTTATTAGTAACCTCTCTCGAAGTTCTCTGCCGCCAACACAATGTATCGAAAACCAGTGGCAACATTGCCATCAGAGAAGCCGCCTCTGATGTGCTGGGTTTCAAACAGCCACCAACAAGGAACCCCTGGTTTGATGAGGAATGTCGGCAGGCAAATGCAGCCAAACAACAGGCTGCATAAAAGGACGAGAGCTCCTCGTGAGCTCTATGAGCAGAAGAGGCGAGAGGAACGCCGACTTCTCAGAAGGAAAGAGAGGGCAATAGAATCTTGCAGTCGAAAATGTTGAGAGGTATGAAAGCAGGAATGAGGTTCGAAAGTTTTATGAACAGGTGAAACGAAATTCACGACGAAAGTAGAAACATCATATTGGAACCGCAGTCAATGCTGAAGATATGCAACATCATATTGGAACCGCAGTCAATGCTGAAGATATGCAAGGACCACTTCTGCAGACTGTATAACGGCGACGAAGAACTGAATTCCTCTGTCAGGCAGGATGATCCATTCAATATAGACGACGAAAGCCAACAATCCCGTTCTCCCGACTTAGACGAAGTAAAGATTGCCACATCTAAGCTGAAGTATAATAAAGCCACTGGAGCGGATGGCTTGAATGCCGATCTCTTTAAAGCAGCTGGAGATAAGTTGGTTAGGAGCATGCACCAACTTATCTGTAAGATATGGTCGGAAGAAAGCATGCCCAATGAATTTAACCTCTGTATTGTTTGCCTGATCTTGAAAAAAGGAGACCCTCTGAACTGCACCAACTAACCACCAAATCTTCTCCGTCGTAATATGCGAACGTCTAAAGCCCTTCGTGAACAACCTGATAGGTCCTTATCAGTGTATTTTTAGACCAGAAAAGTCCACAGTTGATCAAATATTCACATTACGGCAGATCCTAGAAAAAACCCAAGAACACCAAATCGACACCCACCATCTTTTCATCGATTTGAAGGCCGCATATGACAGCATCTACAGGGATGACCATGTCCGTTTGTGCAGGATGACCATGGAGAATTCACGCTGCTCCATGAAGGTTGGAAACAAGTTAACAAAACCTTTCGATGTCAAAAAAGGTTTAAGACAAGGTGATGCGCTGTCATTTGATTTTTTTAACATTGTGCTTGAAAGAATAGTGGAGAGCTCACACGTTAACACTAGAGGCACTATCTTTCAAAAGTCTATCCAATTACTGGCATATGCTGATGACATTGACATAATCGTAAGAACTCAGCGTGATGTCAATGGGGCATTTTTGAGTATTGAGGCGGAGGCGGAAAAAAATGTCGTAAAGAAAGGACATAAATCACCGACGTCTTGGTCAAAACGTCACCATCGACAGACGTAACTTTGAGGTAGTCAAGGACTTCGTCTACCTAGGCTCTGCTGTAAACGCAGAAAACAACACCAGCGCTGAGATCAAACGCAATATAACGAGGGAGGGAGCAAAGTGTCGCTATATAAGACCCTTATCATCCCCGTCCTGCTTTACGGTGCAGAAGCATGGACTATGACAAAAGCGGATGAAAGCACCTTGGGTTGCTTCGAGAGAAAAGGTCTTCGTGTGATCTACGGTACCGTATGCATCGAAGGGGAGTGGAGGAGAAGATGGAACGACGAGCTGTACGGGCTGTACAGCGACGTTGACTTAGCCAGAAGGGTAAAAGTCCAACGACTAAGATAGCTGGGTCACGTAGAGCGCATGGAAACCAATGCTCCGGCCCGGAAAGTCTTCGAATCCACACCCACAGGACAGCGCATTAGAGGAAGACCGCGGATTAGGTGGCGCGCGCAAGTGGAAGGTGACCTCACCCAACTTGGAGCGCGAAACTGGAGACATCTAGTTAGGGACCGAGCTATATGTATGGGTTAGGCCCTAGTTCACACAGGACTGTAGCACCACCTTAAGTAAGTAAGTAAGTTTTAAAGGAAATGTTATGTGACAAGAAATATTAAGGACCTGTGAAAATACTTCATAGATGGGGTTTTAACACAGCCTTACGCTGACTTCCTACGCACTTACCTTTAAGCTACAAATACTAATAAGTAGAAGAAGAACTAAGATTATTGCTACTATTTTTGACAAAAAACCTAGGATTGTCGGGTTCTCGTCGATGTTTTGAATAAAAATTCAACAAATGACGGTACACCGAATTTTGCATACAAACTTAAGACTTATAGCTTTCTATGTTTAGATAACACAATAACTCAAAATAGTCTATCACCAGAATGTCGTATCTAATGAAAGCCATCTACATTCTCAACGTGTCACTGTTTTTTACGGGTTGTGAAATAAAGATGGAGAAAGGTTAGACCTTATCTTTTTTTTTATGACGTTTATATAAAATTATCAAGTCAACGTTTATTTTAAACAAAGACGGTAAATGGTTTTAAAAAAAATAAGGGAAATATAACAATTTTAAATATGGATGGCCACATGAAATATAGGATATATGTATGACTTAAAGATGGAATTCGTGAAGACATCGGGGACAAGCAGCCGCGTATATTCAAGTTGGTAATCGAAAACTTCATGAAAAGTAAAGTCTGTTTTTGTTTTTTAAAGTTTTTATTGGCATTCTTTGATTTCTCTAAAAAAATATATTTTTTTTTAATTTCAAAGCGAAACCTCTAATCGGAAAACTTTATACTTCAAAACTCTTTCGTATGTAAGTTTTTGAAACGCAACTGACCTTAGCGAATGTTTGACATATATCCCTAGGATCTTAAATTACAAAAACTTGTAACTCAAAACAAACTTTTCTCCATTTTGAGTGACATTTAAATGGCCAAAATTCTGCTTTAAGGAACATGGGATATTTTTTATCAGAAGCCAATTAGTGGCAAGAAATTCCCTTCCTTGTTTGTTTGTCAATTCCCACATAAATTGACAAGACACGATTTAATTTTCAAAAAACCTCTTTGACGCTGATTACGACTTTGGCTTTGACCGAACAACCGGCCAGTCCAGTGATGATGACGATGACGACAAGCGACTCGACGGATCTAACTCCAACTGCACTCATCCATAAATCATACCTCACCGACCGACGACGACTTCGAACTGGTTACCTCTCGCTTGCGGACCAATCACAACCTAACAAACTAATCCAGAACCAGGAATTAATTTCAGAACTGTGACCGCCTGGAGACACTGATGATCTGATTGTCCATCTGTTGATTGATTAGACGTGCGCAGCCAATAGTTGACTGCACTCCCATCATGTACCGCATATTCATTGCACCAGTCTCGTAGTCTCAATCTTAGTTTAAGTTTTAGTCGCAGTCTCAGTCTCAGCACTCAGTTAGTTAGTTCGGTATCGCATCAGACTAGCTTAAGGGCGGTATAGGGTAATCACAAAATATAAGCCTGTGATATTAATAACCTTCACTTTGTACGTTGCAAGGATGCAGAGAGAGAGAGAGTGCTGTAGCTGGTTAAAGCGTTTTCAGGAACAATAGCTAACAAGCAAACTCATTTCCATGACGGAGATAACGTAGGAAGCTGTAGGTATACGAGTAGACCGATATAGAAAAGGTACACAAGACAGCGAATTATATAGCTTCCAGAAGTTTTGCTAGTTTTCCCGATCCCAAAAAAAGAAACCAAAAAATGAAAAAATGAGATGCTCCCTTCCCTGATCTGCGCTAAGGTCGGTCGGTCGGTCGGTGTGGTGTGTTGTTGGGTGAGAACCAATGTGCCTTCGATTCTATTACAGGAACATGATTAAGTGCTGCCGTAAGCTGTAAGTTCCCAAGTCGAAGACAATTTCTATTTTGTAACCATTCAGCCAGTTCAGTTGTTGGGACCGTGATCCGTGAGCACGATAAAGAAATTCTTCACCATCTCATACGGGGGCCTTTGGAGAGGTAAAACAAAAACAAAGTACACAAATAAAATGTCTAGAAGCGGGAGTATCAGTGTGCGGTTCTACTCTACGGATGCTATGATGCTGAAGGTAGAACTTAGAATACAACCACACCAAGCCAGCCAGCGCAGAGCAGCAAAGGACAAGACACCACAGCGATGAGCGTCAGCAGCGTTCCAAAGTCACAAATTGAAAAGAATATAAAGGATATAAATTGAAATTTTCACGCCACCAGGCATCGAAGACTTAAATTATTGCCTACTGATTCCATGGGTTATTAATTTATTGCATTATGTTTGAAATTTATATTTTTCTCTAACTAAGTATCAGGAGTGTGAGTGGTTTTATTTTTGTCTATTTTTGGTCAGCAAAACTGAGGAAAAAGAGGTCGTTAGGGTTCAAAGTTTGTAGATGATTTTCCTTAATTGTCATCTTTGGATGTATCTTTGTTGGGTTTATAAAAGAAAGATAAAAGTTATTGGTAAGGCATTTTTGAAAACATTGTATTGGCTACATTGTTCCTAAGGTCTGTTATTTTTTTTTTGTAGTTCTTAGAAATCGGGTCAACTCAAGAAAATGTTATTTTCCGTGTTGGTCTTTAGAAATCAATGTTATTTCCAATAAAAATAGTTCTCTTTTTTCTAATAATTGGACATAGTTATTTTTTACAAGAAATTAGAGACCAAACTGTTTTATTTTTTAACAACTGCAAGTAAAAAATACCATAGGAAAATACAATGGTAAATAGTTTAAACTTTTCAAAGGTTATGTACCATTTTTGAACCGATAGCCTTCATAGGTAATATGACAATTGGAAGATTTTGATGTGGACGACCTTTGGTTCCAAGAAGTCAGCTCTACATGCTTTACTTCCAAGAAGCAATCAATTTATTGAAGGAAGCTTTTGGTGAGCACATCGTGGGCTTGTGGTGCTTTGTGGCTTTCAAGGTCTTGCGATTTAACATCGCTGAAATATTTTGTACAAAGGGTTATGCGAAGTCACTTGTCTACCCAGTTAAGTCTGAGATAACACCTTGGTAGATAATATCCGACACGGAATTACTGACATAAGTCATCAAAAATCTTTTCGAATGTATTGGTCATTTCGGATTGAATTTATTCGAGCAAGCCTCCGCGGTAGTAACCGTTGCGTGATAGTAAGTGCGTTGGTCATACCGAAGGTCTTGGGTTCAATCCCTGACTGTGTTATCCAAAGTTTTATATTCACATTTACTGCCTTTTGCGAGGAATTGACAAATCTTCCAAGAGTAATTCTTGTCATGAAAAGTGCTTTCTCATATTAGACGTTCGGATTTGGCTTACAACTGTAGGTACCCTCCATCCCTGACAACTCGCACAAAGGAATGGTTAAGAGTTGTAAGACACTAGGTTAGTTCCCAACGGACTGTTGAGAAACATAATCTGTATTTATAAGCCACGGTGCGGCCGGCGGCCACATGTTTATATACCTGTGTTATAGGTGGATCTTTTTTTTGTAAGAAGCAAAATTGTAATTTAAAGAAAAATTCGCAATGCAAAATTTAGGTTTAAGCTGTTTTTCACGGATACAGGGTTATCCAATTTGCGGTTTCAAAAGTAAACGTTAATAAAATAGATAAAATATTTTTTTTTAATATTGTATCGAACTGCATGAGATTTACAACCTCAGCAGTCGATGGTTCCAGAAATAAATAGAAGGTAAATGAAACTTATGTAAATATTATAAATAACTTAACGAAAGAGAAGTGTTCGTTATGTGAACGAAATCTCTTAAAAACGTTTCTATAAGTTTTTTATGTAGTCTTAATATAAGTTGCAAGAAGGACGGTCGCAGGCTTTAAATGAATAAAGATGGATAGTGGTTTTTTATATATTTTTCCACTCTAAAAATCATTGTGTTTTTACTTTTAATTTCGAAGGTTTCTGTTTATAAAAGGTAAGCTGGGCTACGATACAAATATCATTCTTTTTTCTTAGAAAATTTGGACGTTGAGATCATGTCAGAAATACTAAATTATTCAAATGACCACCACGGAAATTGTTGCAAACAACGATTGTTGTGAGGTTATTTTCGGCCACTTTTTGACACATTGTGGGCGGTATCTCAGCCATAACTTGGCGAATGTTGGTTTTTAAGTGCTTAAAAGGTATATCTGCATAAACACGGTCTTTCGCAGCCAGGAAATGTGTCTTGCAATAAAGTCTTATTCATTCCAGTTGTACGGCATGTGGCACCGTCTTGTTGAAACTACATACTCTTCAAGTCGTATTCTTCAATAGTAGGCTAAAAACAGGCGGTTATCATAAATCTCGCGGCCAGGGCTAAAAATCTGGAGAGATCATTTATACCAGCTGCTTAATGTTGATGAAGTCAACGATTTCACCAGCGAGCAGCCACGTAAAATCCATTTGGTTGACGATCTAGAGTCTTACCCACCCGACCAGAGTGAGTTCAAACTAGCCATCACCAGGCTGAAGTCGAACAAACCGGTGATGACGGTCTGTAGGTGGAGCCTTTTAAGTACGCTGGAGCAGATTTTGTCCGAAGAAAGCATGCCCGAGGAGTGGAACTTAAGCACCATCTGCCCGATCCATAAAAAAGATGACCACCCTCTCTGCACTAACTACAGAGGCATTAGCCTTTTAAACATCGCATACAAGATCTTGTCCAGCGTATTATGTGAACGCCTGAAGCCATTTACTGAGGAACTAATTGGCCCTTACCCGTGTGGCTTCAGGCCTAGAAAATCTACCATCGACCAAATTTTCACTGTTCGCCATATCCTGGAAAATACCCAAAAACATAACATCGAAACATGCCATCTTTTCATCAATTTTAAAGCATCTAATGACAGAGTAGACAGGAACGAACTATACCGTGCAACGAAGTCTTCAATGTGGTCAAATAGAGTCGATTCACACCGTAGACTTGGTCAAAATGTGACAATTGACAGGTACAACCTCTCGGTGGTAAACGAATTTATCTGGGCACTGCTGTTAATTCTACAAATAACATCAGCGTGGAGATCAAACGTAGAATTGCCCTTTCTAATTGCTGTTTCTTTTGCCTAAGCAAGCAGTAGAGGAATAAGGCCCTATTGCGAAGTACCAAAGAGACACTGTACAAAACTTTAATCATCCCAGTCTTGCTGTATGGTGCAGAAGCATGCAGACCCTTTTCCAGGCGGATATCTTCGAGAGGAAGCTTCTGCGTACGATCTATGGTCCGGTTTGTGTCGACAGGCAAAGTAACATCTGGCGGAGAAGATTTAATCAGGAGTTATACGAGCTGTACAGCGACTTGGCACTGGTCGAAAAACTGCGTGTTCAACGCTTAAGATGGCTAGTGCATGTTGAGCGAATAACATCGAGCTCCAGCCCGTAAGGTATTCAACGCCAAGCCTGAGGGAACAAGAAGCATCGGCAGGCCTCATCTTCGGTGGAGTGATCAAGTTGAGGCCGACGCACATCAACTTGGTATTCGAAATTGGAGGCAGTAAGCTAGAGGTGGAATAAACTGGCGAAAATTATTACTTAAGGCCCAGGAGCACAATGCGCTGTAGCGCCAACTAAAGTAAACTAAGGATTTTTAAATCATTTTCAAGGCTGTGTTCACAAAATTATAGAACTATAAAGTTGAGTGCACAATTTATTACATTGACATACATTTTTGTTTAGGATCTTTCTCTTAAGATGAATAACCTTCCGTCTGGCCTGTCACCAAAATTCTTGTTCGAAGTAATGACAAAATCTTTCTTAAAGGTGTCCATATTTTGTTTATCACGAAAATCAATAAGTTTTGGAAAAACTAATAGGATACTTTTCAACAACTAAATTATCAATAAAATGAAATTTATGGAAACACATATAATATCAAACAAACAAGCTTAGCTTAAAAATTAAATTGGGTGGCGCAACAGTCCGTTGTGAACCAGGGCCTAGTGACTTACAACTCTCAACCATTCCTGTGTGCGAATATTGTTGTCAGGAATGGAAGAGGCATACAGTTTTAGGCCGAATCCGAACGCCTTATTTGAGAAAGCACTTTTTCATGACAAGCTTAGCTTATAAAAGAAATAAAGAAACATAGACAAAATATTCACATCGGTTACAAAATCCGTTGAATAGGTTGCTAGGAAAATCAAATGTCAAACTTAACATTCATTTCTACTATAGTAAAAATGGCAACTACAACTCCTAGCTAGGCTAAATTTAGTTTTAGCTGCAGCTTTAAGAAATGTTTGGTGCCGCAGTTCATCGAGGTTTTGAGTTGCTGGATGCCCGACACAAAGCCACAAGAACATTTTCCTCTGCTTCTGCTACTTGCTCTGTTGTTGCTTGAGAATTGAGGAATGATGCTGCTTTATTCAAAAGTTCTTGATGCTGAAAAAATAAACTAATACATTTTGTTTTACCCTGGCCAAACAGCGGTGATGTGGTATCATACCCACTGATAGCATGAATAAACAAAGTGCATTAGAAAATGTATTTTTCAATCGATGCGGTTGAGTACTAACTGCCTGGTGTTTTCCCTCTTCCACAATTTTGGAGCAAAAGATTACTATGTTTTGATGCCAACGAGAAGGTCAATGTCTTGACCAACAACACCCACAGAGTCATACCTGGGAGCAACAGAAATGGCAGTGTTCACAATCATAAGGTCAGAATCTTCGACTGTCTAGTGTACGCAGATATTAGCTTTCTGTAAAATCTCAGCAGTTCAATAAAACGTTTCTTATTGCTTTCATTTCCAAGGAGATTTTCTTGTCTAAATCGAAAACTTTGCCAACAATTCGGGACAAAAATAAATTCCGTTTAATATTCTAGAAAAATTACCTCTGATGAGAGTATGCGATACTCTGTACGCACTTGGAGCCGAAACAACAAGGAACCCTTCCAAACGAATAAAAGTGTAAAGTTTTGGTTCAGCAAATACTTTTTTGCATGAACGTTGCATAATATATATTAATAGAATTTGAAACTTCTTGTTTCTCAATAAATACATTGGTAAAAAAAACCTAAAAGCTACAACAATATTTAAAAGATTATATCTCAGAGTCTATACGACCTAGCAGAACCAGTTTTGTTTTGAACTTTAGCTATTTACCTCTACTTCAAATGTTATAAAATCAAACATTGACAAAGCATTTACCATTTACTTACTATCAACCAAAAACCGACTTAAAATCTGTACTTTTAACATTTTTGAGAAAAATTCTCAAAATTCAAAGAGCTCTATCTCGGAAATTATTTGAGCTAGAAATTTCGTTTTGATCTCGAATTGTAGGTAATTTAATCTAGTTTAAAAGAGCCATTAACTTTGTTTTTCTCAAACAAATATTTAAGAATATGTTTTGAAAACACAGGAAAAAGTCCAAAAATTAAACAGTTCTTTTAAGATGGCGGCGCACGGGTTGGTGGGGGGAATTAGAAAACTTAGATTTTTCAACAGCTTACTAATCCAAACAATCTAATTTATGTAACCATTCTATGGTGACAATTTGACTGGACTATTGATTAAACTGACAAAACGTAAAGGCCTGATAAAATTTTAAAAATTATTTAAATAAAAGTGCTTTTAGTGTTTGATTATGAAATCGGACATAAGACTTAGATTTGAAATTCCAGCCAACTTTCCAATAAAGTTGACTTTATTGAAATATTCGAAAACATGTAACTTGATTGGTTATATGGTCGAACAGAGAAATGCTTTCATCTACTCTGATAGACTTAGAGTCTGTTTCTATTTCACAATAATAAATTAAAGTGAAGTTCTGAGTAGCAACCCTGCACTTAATTTCCTTTGCAGTTCAATACTCGAATAAGCGAATAGTGTGTTTTCAATTCTCCAGTGTTTTTAAGGTTTTGACAAATTAAGGTTGGATTTATTGCATTATTGATTACGGATGTAATTTTTTTTTAAACATTACTTATAGATCCTTTCAAATAAAAATGTACCCAAAAAAAGATGTCATTTCGTGTAACTGTGACTTTACTTTTCTTTCATCTGACAGGTCCCTTAAGTCTCCCTTCATTGACCAAACACAGAGAGTATTTTGGAATTCTGTTATGTTATTGCAATCTTAAATTGGTCTATATTATCCTCATCAGGCTTGAAGTGTTTTAATTTTGTGATCACAAGTAATTGCTGTAAAATAAATAAATTGGGTGTCGCAACAGTCCGTTGGGAACCAGGGCCTAGTGACTTAAAACTCTCAACTATTCCTTTGTGCGAGTACTGTTCTCAGGAATGGAAGGGACCTACAATTTTAGGCTGAATCTGAACAGCTAATTTAAGAAAGCACTTTTTCATGATAAGTATTACTCTTGAAGGATTTGTCAATTCCTCGCAAGAGGCAGTACCAGCGGAAATTATTTTTTTTTTTAAATTAAGGTGGCAGAGGCAGGGATTGAACCCAAGACCCCTTGCATGACAGTTTAACGCACTTTTTTTTCTTTTTTTTTTTAATTCATTTTTATAAATTCAATCTTAAACCTATCTTAAAGCTAGACAAAAATTCATAAAACTAGCCTAATTATCCACAACTTACAACTTACTTAATGGTCCCATACGGACACTCTAAGTAAAACAATAATACCTAATACTAATGCCTTTCGCCCCTAAGATCTATTTTCACTTCTATTCAATTGCATTTATTTTTGTATTCATTAGAAAATTTAAAAAACTAATATAAGTAAAATAAGGTCCTTAATATAAAACTTAAAGCTAACTTAAACTACCTATTCTACCTATAAACTACTTAAAACTAGAACAACCACAGCAGCAAATATAACTATCTAACATTTTTGTTTTTCATATTTTGTTATCTTTGTTTTTTTTATTCTATGTTTTTTTTAATGATTTTTTTTAATGTTGTTTTTTTTTTATTTTTTTTTCTATTTCTTTTTGTGCCACAATGCCTATTCTACTTAAACTAAACTCTAAAACTATAAAACAAGTATTTAAGCCAGCCAAGGCTTAAAACCCCATCCCGATCCAATATCAAGTGCCGATTGAAGCCACCAAAACTGGTTCTCCTGCTTCACCCTATCAGTTCAGTTGGACAAAGCCCCACTGAACCGAAGGAGCTCTGCTCCGCCTTGTTCCATGACGTCCCGATTGTATGGGAGTCGCCTATCCACGTTTCTTGGTGGTAGATTAACGGAACTGCCAATCTATTCTGTATCAGACCGCATTTGTCTAAAAAGAGGAATGCCTCTGGTGGAATGAACCCGCTCAAGCGTGCACTTTCAAAATACACGTCGTTCGGATAAAACGCCCCGAAAATTAAATTGTTGGTCGAAGACATAGCTCTTGCAATGTGATCTCGAACGAGTTTTATCACGAAATTGTCAATTCTGTTGATTCGAGCCCCGTTGTATAGGACCTCGTTGGAATAGTAATGCACATAAGAAGATTCGGCTGTTCGATATAAGCCGGTACAGCGTCGTAAACACTGCCGCTCGAACACCCGATGCTTCTCCATCTGGGAAGGGGCAACGTTGAACCACACAGGACAACCATACACGATCATTGGCCGTATGAGGGCCATGTAGCAAATTACCTTCGCTCTGGGGTCAAGCCGACTGCTAAAAAACAGGCGATTCGTCAGAGCGAAGGCTCCTCTGGCCCTGGTCAGAGCAGCATTTATATGTCTGTCGAAATATAAATACTGATCTAACCAGATACCGAGGTACTTCACTACACTTTTGCTCGCTAATGGCTGCCCGTGAAGATCAACGATGACCATCTTGCGCCAATTCTTACACGTATCCCTTGTGGCCCTAGCCAACGGAGTCCGGAACAGAATTGTCTCCGACTTCTGGACATTTATTTTCAGTTTCCAGCCGTCGCAATATCGCTGAATCTTGTCGAAATCACGTTGCAATAGAATTCTAATAACCTCAACCTTTCGGGCCGTTCTGTACGCAATGAGATCGTCGGCGTACGCAATTGCCTTTGTAAGACTACCTATCAGATCGCTGGTGTAAATGCTGAAGAGAATCGGCTAATTCACCGCTCTCTGTTGAAGACCATTTTTAATTGAGAATGTTGTGGTAGAAGTTACATTGCCACTTTTGACAACAAACTTTCTACCGTTAAGCATATCATAAAGTATATACAACAATGGCTTGCTTATGCCAAGCCTGCTCAGTTTTAGGTAAATACCCTCTTACCATACGATGTCAAAGGAATTTTCCAAATCTTCCAGAACAGCACCTGTGCTTTGCTATTTTGATTTATTTCATTGGATATCAGAAAAGAGTTTAGATGCAGCATGAATTGTGTCATGACCCGCCTTGAACTCGAACTGTTTATCCGGTATAATTTTGTTGTCCGCAGCCCACTTAGTCAGAGCCCTATTAATGATTTTTTCGAAAACTTTGCTGATGCTCGGAAGAAGACTTATCGACCGAAGATTTGACGGGTTGGAGTTGTCCTTTCCCTTTTTCGGGAGAGGATGAACCACAGCGGTCTTCCAATGCACTGGATAATATGCATTATATGCGAATGCTAACATTCACCTACTACACTTGCTGGAAAGCAGCTCCCACCGCCTCCACTTTTTCCTTCGGATCTTCAATAATATTAAAGTCATCGTCAAAGATGGCTTCTTCTGGATCTATTTGCGCTGTCCTGAGTACGTCTCTGTTCTCTTCGGTTCTTTGGAGTTTAAGACACGAAAGGTCATTGTCGTTTTTTTTCCTGAATATCTTATTGATTTTGGTGAACATACCAGGGTCACTCGAATTAACTGACCGGATCTTGCGGTCCCAGTACTTGTTAATTGATAACCTGTAGTTCTCCTTAATCAACAGATTGACATTTTTTATTGACGACTTCAGTGTCCTAACCTCCAAGTCGTGTGGGTCTGTAAGTCGTCTGTACAAGTTTTTGAGTCTTGTCAGTAAGCCACTCTTGTGCCTACGTAGTGCGTCAATAGTCGCGTTTCTGTAAGCATCCATTTGGTCCCGTTCTTTGTACTTTGGAATTGTCCTTTCCATTGTTCGTTTTATTGTTTGGTCCATCTGTTGTAAATGTTGGTCAATTTCTGTATTTGTCAGGTTTCTGTTGTTTGGTGGGGCTATGTCACTCGAACGAAGTTCTCTCGCTAAGGCGTTGGTGAAAGGATCTTACTGTAATTGTAAGAGTGCGTTGCAACGTATTCCTCCAACTCTACGCGTTCGTTCGGAATCTGCATTCCAGCAGCCAGTCCGCAGTGATCACTGTCGTACTCGACTGTCTGTAAGCAGTTTCGAGGGTGATTACCCACTTTGTCTCTTACTGTCAGTCTGGTGTCGTACAGCAAAAGATCCAGAAAGGAGCCGCTTCTTGGATACGATGGTTTTTTAGTAGCCAGCAGGTCGACGCCATATTCAACGCTGTAAAGATTCATCAAATTACAAAGATGATTACGTCTCGGAATACTATGTTGATTTCCCCAATCTTCATGTTTTGCGTTCAAATCACCGGCCAAGATGAAATAGTTTTCTTCCAAGCTCAGTTTCAGTTCCCTAAAAAGAATCTCGAGTTCTGATGCAAAGTGACCTGCGGAGCTCCAGCCGCATAAGCCGCAATCATATACATCCGCTTCCCTTGAGTGAGAGAGATGCATACAACGCAAACTTCTAGCGTCTTGAGCTTTCGCAATTCATTGTTGTATATGACTTTATAATTAATGCCTTTTCGTATAAGGAGAGCGACACCGCCCCCTTGAGTGGAGTCTTCTTACGATATTGTAATTTTTATGAGTCAATTTGTGTTTGTGGCTTAGCTTAGTTTCGCTAGCCATAAACACATCAGGACTGTAGTTTTTCAACAATTGGAACATATTGGCTCTTCGTTCAATCCTTATCAGTGAATTTACATTCACAGCTAGGACTTTAAGGCGCGTCTCCGGCAGCGCGCCCATTATGGTCTAAATTGCGCCAGGCAGGCAACAGAGAGTAGAGATAATCTACCCTTTTGCCTTGCTCCTTTATCTGACTTTGCAGCCCTGTTAGTTGACCTTTGGCTGGCTTTTTGGCTGGCCTCTTTTTGCTTCATTTCTTACAGTTTAACGCACTAACCATCATGCCACGGGTACTAATAAAAGTAATTGCTGTACGATTGTTTAAATTAGAATAAGATATATTTTATTAAGAATTAGATAACCCTTTTCATAATTATCAACTAAAGTTAGTATTTAACGTTTTCAAATAAACAGATTTACGGAAACAGTTGCCGAAATATCGGGCTATTCGATATGAAACCTCTTGCTGGAAAACCCTGTAATACTCGTTCTAATTAACTTAACCTCAATACTAGTTCAATCCTTCATCTACTATAATCACGAATACCATAATTAAAATCCTCGCATATTTCATATCAAGCATGCGGGGTCGGGAAATGCCCTAAATTTTTCCCTGTATATTCCAAAAATGTACTTCGAAATTAACAAAATAAGTAATTACATATTAACTTACCTCTTTGTACTGCAACTTGTTTTCGAATATAAAAACATCAAGGATTGAATTTCGTTCTCAATTTGAAACTTTTACTATAAAAGGATGTTTTCGTTCAATACCAACAACAACAACTTCACTTGTTCACTTTTCCTTTATCCTTAAATTGAAGAAGAGCCTTATAGCCGTTTTTCTCTTGTTTGTTTTAATTCTATTTTTCAACACTTTATATTCGCTTTCTAACGATTTGGATTTAAATCAATCACGGAACGTTAAATGAGCACAAGGAGCTTACTATTCCCGCAAATATAGTAAATACTCAAACTCATCCATGTTACTTTTTCTAACATTGGTATAGGTACTTTCTGATTTGCATATAGGAGGACTTGCCTTTTTTTCCACTTCACTTCTTTATCGCGGCTTGGTCGGTCTTCTCTTCAGTTAGTTGGTCGGAAGGATATACTCGCTGGGTGGTCGTGTATCGATAATCCACTTGAAATTGTTTGTTTTTTAACTTTAATTTCTATTTTCAATTGAAGCAACCTGTAAACTTGGAATTAGGTTTCTTCTATACGAAAAAAGGTAAAATTGTTTGAGTTCTTTTTTATTTTTTGAAACCTTCAAGTGAAGCTATTCGTTTTGCGAAGGATAACGACACGACGACGATAACGACATTGGCGGTGCGACAATAGCCTCAAAACATTTATTTGCATGTTAAAATTTGATTATATTCGAAAAAACGAATTTGAATAAATATTTGATTGCAATTAAGTAATTGGGACGATTGTTGACATTATTATTTCTGAAGGTCCTTTGGTCTTGGATGAGTAGTTAGGATTTCTTTGTCAAAGCAAGTGCGGTTTTCTGAAAAATAATATGAAAATAAAATACCATTAATCTTTTAATTAAATCTTTTTCTTTGATGAAGTTAAAAAGAGGAATTTTCTTAAGAGACTGAGAATTTGAAAATGAAGCAAAGCATAGAAAATTGTCCTAAAATTCATTAAATTAATTTGATTTCTCAAATTATGTCATGGCCTTAATGTTAATGTTAAATGTAATCATAATCTAGAGGTAGAATAAATAAAAATCCAAAAGAAATTGTCAAATAAGTTTCTAACACTTTAAAGGGCATTGAAATTATTGTACTACATTTGTGGAGAAATGTTGAGCGTTATTTTCAAATTTTACAAAATTTAGTTGGTGAATATCTTGGAGTGCTTCTTTCGTTCTAAGGACTATTTATTGTGAAGTTGAACTGATGTCCATTTAAGCAACGAATTCATGTTAAATATTGTAGTATCAGACCAATCCATTATTAATTCTTCAACCTACAGCAAAACGGTTTAATCGTAGATACGGGATCAACAATGTTCAGTTCGGTGGTGTCAGCGTTTTCATAATTCTCAAAAGCTTCAGGTGTTCTTCTCAAAACCCAGCTCAGTAGAGGGCCCTTCACTCTTGATAAAATTAAGTGAGATCTTCAATAAACTTCAGGCTATTTAAGCACAATAGATCTCAGGAAACGACTGACAAAAGAGCTTAAGCCAAAAAAGGAAAAACTGCAATCTTCTAGAGCAGCGCAGGTATGAAACGCTCATCTTGAGAACTATGACCTAGTGACTTACAACTCTCAACCATTCCTAAGTGCGAGTACTGTTGTCAGGGATGGAGGGGACCTACGGTTAACTGCACCTATCATTGATCGTTTGCCAAAAAAAGGGATGATGCTATCTCCCAGAGCAACGCATTGATGACATAGGAATATCCTGGCGGTGTGAAACTTTTATTAAAACCCTGAGGAGGTATATTGTAATCAAGTTTGCAGGCGAGTTTGGCAGGGAATTAGTTAGAGAACTGCTAAAGTTAGAAATGAACGACAGGGCTGGTGTGAAGCTTTCGAAAGATTAACAAGAAAAATAGGGGCTCTTCGAATGCCGGTTTCTTATTCCGTTTTGGCATCAGGAATGTTGAAACATAAGAAATGAAAAACAAAGGACCAGATGCCTATGAAGGCAATGACGATGTTGCCTACGTACTGGTGGTCCCTTCATGCCTAAGCACTGATAGACAACCAGTTTGATTTTATCTTTAAAATCATAACCCAGACGAAGCTTTTTTGTGTAACATTCCTGATCTCATAGTTCCCAGATTAGAAGGTTCAAATATGTCTGCATTACTATTGCCGTCCGCCTTTGCATTTTTGTCATGAAAGCACTTTTCATGACAAAACTTAAAACCTTAAACAATAAAACAACTATGAAAGCCGGCCAAGGCTTAAAAGCCCATCCCGACTACAGACTATAAAGTGCCGATTAAAGCCACCACAATTGGTTCTCCTGCTTCACCCTATCAGTTCGGTCCTGTTCAGACACAGCCCTACTGAACCGAAGGAGCTCTGCTCTGCCTTGTGCCATGGCGTCCCGATTGTGCAAGAGTTGCCTATTCACGTTTCGTCGTCTGACATGGTAGATTAGCGGAACTGCCAATCTATTCTGTACCAGACCACATCTGTCTAAAAAGAGGAATGCCTCTGGTGGAATGAAGTCCCTCAAGCGTGCACTCTCAAAATACTCATCGTTCGGATAGAACGCCCCGAAAATTAAATTGTTGGTCGAAGACATAGCTCTTGCAATGTGACCTCGGACGAGTTTTATCACGAAATTGTCAATTCTGTTGATTGGAGACCCGTTGTGTAGGACCTCGTTGGAATAGTAATGCACGTAAGAAGATTCGGCTGTTCGATATAAGCCTGTACAGTGTGGTAAGCACTGGCGCTCGAACACCCAAAACTTCTTCATCTGGAAAGGGGCAAAGTTTAACCAGGACAACCATAAACGATCATCGGCCATATGAGGACCATGAAGCAAATTACCTTCACTCTGGGGTCAAGCCGACTGTTGTAAGACAGCCGTTTCGTCAGAGCGAAGGCTCCTCTGGCCCTAGTCAGAGCAGCATTTATGTATCTGTCTGTCGAAATATAAAAACTGATCTAACAAGAACATTCTAATGTACTACCCATCATGCCACAGGTATCACACCACGGTGGAATGAATTAGAGAAAGTTAAAAACCTACAAACAACTACGGGGGTACAGAGAATGGCATTAATAGGTATCACTGAAGCAATGAGGGCCACTCCTACTGTAGGAAAGGAAGCAGTACTCAATGTTTCAAGTCTTTACCTATATGTAAAGAAAACTGCTTACGTCCGGGGCAAACCAGTTGCTAGAAAACCAGATACATCGGACAGATTCTATGGAAATGCATATAATGTAAGCACAGAGTATACACGATACCCTCTCTACACTTCAACAAGAATCTTAATACCATTCTGACAGGAACGATTGTGTGTTCAATGTCCATATATACTGAATGACGGTTCGGAAAAGGGTGCTGGAGTAAGAGCTGGTTTTTTCTATGAGACTTACAATTTTGCCAACAACTGAAGACTTCTCGATCTAAGTAGAGTCTTTTAAGCTGAGCTATTGGCAGTGACATACGCTGCAAAACAGGTCTCAATGATTTTAATAGCATAGCCAAACAGCATCAAAATCGATGTCTACCACAACTATCAAACCAAAGCTTGTAAATTACGGTCGGCTAGCACTTTCGGTTCTAAGCTCACAGCATTACATTAGACTCTGCGATGTACCTGAAGAGCTTATGAACTGGCGAGGATAAGTACATGTGCAAAAGATGCAGAAATGAGGAAGAATAAGAAGGCACATTCTGCTTTCTATGCCACTCACTGCCAGCACTTTGCCAAACTAGAAATACATTTAAAGGCCTACGCTTCTTCAATAATCTTGAAGAACTCTGCAAGAAGCAGGTTATTAGGCTTGATCTAAGTATCTTAAAGGCTAGAACAAGATAACCCATAATTATCACTGGCTTAATCACACACAATGGGTCTACATTGATCTAAGTGTGGCGATAGCTTCATTTATCGCCAGCTCATCAACCTAACTTAACCTAGGTATGTTTTAAATTTGCATGATCAAAAATGACAGTAGCAAACTTTTTCGTCTTGAATTTTTGTTTGACATTTTCTCTAAAATGTTGTTTCTTATTTACTTACCTACATAAGGTCGCAACACAATCATGCGTTGGCTAGTGCCTCACCAAACAGACTTTTCTAGTTTTGCCCTTACCTAGAGATATCTCCGTCCTTACTACCTAAAGAAACAGCAAGTAATTCTTCATTCTCAGCGTTGGTGCTGTTTTCTGCATTCATATCGGAGCCCAGATAGAAAAAGTCCTTAACTAAATTAAAGTTACGTCTGGCAATTGTGACATTTTGACGGGGAAGTGATTTTTGTAGGTCATTTCTTGATGACATCACGTATGAACATCGTTTTGCCCTCATTGACAACTTAACCTATTTTTGCCGTCTCTGCCGCATCAATATTCACAAAAGCCTCATTGATATCACTCTGAGTTCTTTCGATTATGTCAATGTTTTCAGTATCTGCGAGGATTTGGACAGACGTTTGAAAAATAGTGACTCCAGTGTTGACGTGGGAGCTCTGTAAGGTGTTAAGGAAGCACAAGACAGGGATGCCAAACTTAGAAAATCGATGAAGAGATGGTGTCAATTTGATGATGTTGGGTTTTTTCCATAATCTGCCATTATGTAAATATTTGATCATGATCAACTAAGGACTTTCCTATTCAAAAACCACAGTGATAAGAACCTATCAAAGAAAATTATGTATTCGGTTCGTTATCGCCTTTTTAAAGTCTGCAGAAGTGATCTTTCCATATCCTCAGCTTTGACTGCGATCCCATTATGATGTTTCAACATTCCTCTTTCCACCCTTTTCAGTTCAAGGTTAATGTACTTGTAGATTTAGTTTCATCTGCTTATAAAACTTTCGAACTTCATTTCTGCTTCCGAAACTCTCAATATTTTCAACCGCACGCATCTCATGCTCGCTCCTTATCCTTTTGAGAAGTCGGTGTTCCTGTCTTCTCTTTTTCTCATAGAGCTCGTGAGCAACTCTCGTTTCTTAACTAAGCTTCTTTTAATTTAACAAATATTTTGTTTGTATTGCTCCAGAAGAGTACCCTCCATAGAACTGTTATTTTGTCTTTAAGTTTTCTCGAAACTACTGAACAAGCTCTTATGTTGTCTAAATAATATTTGATGAAAAATTTCATTTTTTTTAATTAGATAACTCAGAACGGCTCTAACGATTTTCGAAGAATATAAAAAAGCAAAGTTTTTTGAGAAATTAATTTGCATTTATACTTTTGAAGATGGACTTATTTTCGAGGTAAATCGTTAAACATTAGAATCTAGGTACTATTTCGAAACTATTTCAAATTTCAAACAATTTGGAGAAATGCATGATGAACCGAATTGACAAATTTTACTGAACAGAAATATCATCACAAGTTGATGTCATGCAGCTTAAATATCATTCATGAGGCACTTGCTGAATTCATATCTTCTGTATACATTCAAAACAAGCTGAGCACAAATGCTTAAAATTTAAAAGAAATTTGATTATTACTTTAATTAAATTAATTTTGTGCAAGCATAAATCATCACTTGGAGACCAAATTGACGTCCCAAACTTAAGGTTCTTCTCTTTTTAATTTCTTTTGGCTGTAGCTGTAAAGATCACGTCTCATTTACAATTCACCTAACATCACGTGTAAAACTTTACTTCAATCTTCAAGTCTTCAAGTAGAATAAACAAAACTGAAAAATAAGAAGACAAAAAAAGATTCAACACGATTTCATAAAGTCTTTGTAAGTCTATTTCCTGACTGCTTGTTTAAAATGAAAACAAAAAATGAAAAAATTCTTGATCGTACTTAACAATGAGAAGTTTACTTGTTACTTGTTACAACAGTTCATTGTACACAAAATACTTAAAGTTGCAATACAATTGTTGTATCTTTCTTTAAGAAAAAAAGTCGATATAGGCAGAATTATGTACATAACCAAACCATCAACGGATATGCAGATTCATTCCAATTCCAATCCAACTTCGAAGACGACGAACGACGAACGACGACGATCGTTGGTCTTCCTCCGCTCAACCCACAAGTCTATCTTGTGGACATCTGCAAATCATCAATCAATCATCATTCCTATATGTCTGACTATGTGCATATATATTTATCTCTTATGTCGCTTATGTCGTTGTCCCTAGGCAAGGTTTCTTACAACTTACCCTTCTTATACTTGATTTGGGACTTTCTGGTTGTATATGGTAATTTCTTCGACTTTACTTATATTTTGTTATGGTTGTAATTTAAATACATACAGCATTGCCATTTGATTGGTTTTAAAAATATAAGTTAGAAATTTGTCCTAAAGACGATACACATTTTGGAACAGTTTATACAAAATGTAGCCGTTCTGAGTTAAGCTTCTTGAAAAATGAAAGTTGACTGATAGCATATTTACAAGCTCTAAACTGTCAGCTGTCAAGTTGGTTGACAATTAAAAACCTTGTTGAGTCTAGTTTACGACGTACTTTAGTAAATGGTTGGATGGATTCTAAAAAGAAGTGTCAGAAAAAAAGCAAAAGAGAGATGTCAAAAAAGCATAACGTAGATTCATAATATCAGCGAGGGACGCCCTGCTATTCAATGTAAGATTTCAGATGTGTTAAGTTGCTAGGCTAAGTACAGGAGATTATAAAAACTTTGAGTGAACAATTGTCTAAAATGTCTAAACATCGTTTTAAATTAAGGTTGTTTTTATGACAAGATTCATTATAACGTCAGACGAAAGTTTAAATTCTCAAACGTCCGTCATCTGCCAATTTTTGAAATGTTTTTTACTGTTATATACAATATAATTTATATTCTGACAGTAAATTATTTCTGCCAAACGTATGAAAAAACAATTTATTCAACCTTTTTCAACAAATTGGCAAAATAGAAAACTGACTGATATGACACTATTACGAATGATAATAGGTTAATCGTTATGAACTAAGACTTATTCTTTCTTGATTATATCTCATTCAAAGTTGAATAATTTGTGACATCTTAAGATGAAATTATGCGTTACTGATACTAAAAAATATTGTTGAAATATTTTGTCAAAAAGTTTTAAAATGTCAGTGTCAGATGGTAAGCTGATTGGAATTTGCGTCAGCGTGGAATATTAATTGTTCAACCTCATTTCGTGTTTTCAATATTAAAAGTGCCAGTCCTGTCCTGTCATTTGAAGTTTCATATGATATCAATTGAATATATGTAAGGACATTTAAAGAGAGTTGAGAGCACATAAATGTATAGAGTAGAGAACACAGCACCTTGAGAAATTAGACTATGTAAGGTGATAACAACACAAGACATTAATACAAGACAGAAGGACAGAAGAGAAAGAACAACAGCACGCGGTAGGTTTCGTGACGGTCCCCCATCTTTCTACTAACCACACTCACTGATGCTTGATTTCGGTGATCGATGGGAACCGAAGCTTTATCAGTGACTAGGCCGTTTGATGTGGCAACCAAATCATGCGGCCTTAGGTCCAAAACCTGTTAGCCTATCATCATTCATTCTCAAAATACTGGAACAGCATTGATAAGAGACAATCAATGTCTCAGCATGCATACTGCAAAGGGAAATCGGTAGAAACAGCCTTGGTGTCCTTCCTGGATATCGAGGGCGCTTTCTACAACGTTGATACATCCGCCATGACTTCTGCTATGACGATTCTAAACGTCGAATACTAACTCTGTGAGTTGATTAATCTAATGCTTAAAAGCAGGATCATCAATTCTAAGATGGGGGATTTTTGTAGAAAAAGGTCTGTTGGCAGAGGCACTCCGCAATGTGATGTTCTGTCCCCTCTCCTGTGGAACATAGTTGTTAACGAACTACTAATATCCCTTGAGAGGGTAGGATACAGAGTGGTTGCGTATGCCGATGATGGTTCTATCGCCGTCACAGGACAACATCCTAATACGCTGAGAGACCTTCTCCAAAAGCACTCAATATGGTCGCTAGATTCACTGATCACTGCGGACTTAGTATTAATCCTCAAAAAACAGACCTCGTCCTTTTTACACGGAAATACAAGATCCCAGTTATTGTACCTCCTTCAATAAAAAGTGTACCACTAATTTGTACCAATGGTCCAAAGCACTGCATGTCTCTGCATAAGCGGGGCATGTCTCAACGCCTCATATCAATGTACCAACAACATTGTGTGGCACTCCATCATTTTGAACTTCTTTGGTTCTATACCAAAGTACAAAGACTACACTATTCCTAAACCTCTATTTGGGAAAAACTTCCAGGTATCCATTTTTATACAGATGGATCCTAGACAAATGAGGGAGTTGGTAGTGGTGTGTATTTAGAAAAGCTTAATCTTAGCATCTCATTCCGCCTCCCTAATCATTGCAAGCGGAAATTTTAGCGATCAAAGAGGTTCTCTCCTGGCTAAGACAAAACGTGATATCAACTTCTGATATCCGCATCTTTTCTGACAGTCAGGCTGCTATTAAATCTCTTGAAGGTTAGGTTAGGTTAGGTTATAGTGGCTGTCCAAGATGGAAACGCACACACTTAGGCCAATTTAATGGCCCATTGTGATACCACATGAATCTTGAGGCTTCCTCCTAAACTCAATGGAACCAGTTAGAGTCCCTAACGAAACGTGAGAGGCTGATTATACCGATATGATTTAGATCGTTAAAGAAGAATTCTCCTAGGTAATTCTTGCGTTTTCGAGCTAGAGCAGGGCATGTGCAGAGAAGATGAAGAACCATTTCTTCCTCTTCCTCGTCCATACAGCTTCTGCAAAAGTCATTTGAGAATACGCCTAGTCTCGTGGCGTGCTTTCCTATTAGACAGTGTCCGGTTATGACACCTATTATCGAGCTTATATGCGATCTGCTTAGAGAGAGCAAGCACCTTGAACGTTTTAAATCCAGTGTTGGCCAGATCTTTTTTGTGGATTGACACGAGGTGATGTTGGTCCACCTGGTGCCTGCCCTCCTCGCAGCGTCTTGCATTAGTAGCAGTTTACAAGTAGCGATTGGTATGCCAGTACTTGCCAAACGTGGTAGGATGGGCTGTACTGTACCGTTCCTGGCGAGTTCATCTGCCTTACAGTTACCTGGAATGTCTCTATGGCCCGGCAAGCAGCAAAGGTGAATATTTAACTGTTGCGCCATCACCATTAGAGATGATCTACAGTTATGGACTGTTATAGATTTTGTAGAGACAGAGTCCAGAGATTTGATAGCGGCCTGGCTGTCGGAGAAAATACGGATATCAGATGTTGATATCACGTTTTCTTTGAGCCAAGACAAGACTTCCTTAATCGCCAAAAGTTCCGCCTGGAACACGCTACAATAATTGGGAAGGCGGAATGAGAGACTTAATTTCAGTAGTTAAGAGTACACACCACCTAATGTCCTATCCTTCCAAAAAGATCTGGTAGGTATACAAATCTGGAAATTCCTGTCGAATTGTAGTTGGGGGATGGTGTAGTCTGTGTGCTTTAGAATTGATTCTAAGTACCTTAGAATTACGGAGTGGCCAATGTTGTTGTTAGTCCACTGCGACGAAGCATTGAGGCGGATAGCAGAGCTTGCAGCTATTTGTTTACTAAATATGTCAAGAGGTGTAAGGTAGAGCAAGGTGTCCAGTGCCGCAGACGGGGTCGTGGAAGCGATCCGCTTATACATAGGCAGGCTGAACGTTGGACTTTATTTAACCTATCCCTGTTTATACCTTTCTCTAAAGCAGTCCACCATACTGCTACACCCACCGTACGTAAAAATCGGTCTGATTACCGATGTGTATAGCCAATGCGTGATTCTGGGTTGTAAACCCCATTTATTACCAATAGCTTTTTTGCAAGAAAAGAGAGCTACAGTAGCTTTTTTGACTCTTTCCTGTACGTTGCGTTTCCAATTTAGTTTTTTGTCTAAGACAAGACCTAGGTATTTGGCCTCGTCTGAGAATTTTAATTGGATTCCTTTAATATAAGGAGGGTTGACAAATGGAATTTTGTATCTCCTCGAAAATAAGACCAGATCGGTTTTGTGTGGGTTAACACCCAGTCCACACCGATCAGCCCAAAGTATTAGTCTGTCCAAGGCATTTTGTAAGAGTTCTTTTAGGATATTAAGATGCTTTCCTGAAACTGCTATAGCAACATCGTCCGCATAGGCTATCACTCTGAAACCCTCCGCTTCCAGACTAGTTAGGATTTCATTCACCACTAGGTTCCAGAGGAGAGGGGATAGAACACCACCTTGCCGTATCCCTCTACTAACGAATCGTCTGCTAGAAGAGTTGCCCAGTTTTGAGTTAATTATTCTGCTAGTAAGCATTAAATGAATTAACTCCCGAAGCGAACTCTCTACATTTAGAGATGTCAGTGCAGAAGTGATTGCAGATGTGTCCATGTTGTTAAAGGCACCTTCGATGTCAAGGAAAGCAACCATAGTGGACTCTTTATGATGGAGGGAATATTCGATGGTGAGTACTAAAGTGTGTAACGCTGTTTCCACCGATTTACCCTTACAGTAGGCATGTTAAGACGAAGACAGAAGTCTTGTATCGATACGTGCCCTTAAGTGGATATCAATCAATCTTTCCAGGGTCTTAAGAAGGAATGATGATAGACTTATAGGTCGTAAATCTTTAGGATTGACTTGGGAGCATTTACCTGCTTTAGGTATAAAAACAACTTTAACTTCTCTCCATGCCGAGGGAACATGGACCAGGTAAAGACAGCTGGTAAAAATTGCCTCAAGGATTGGTGCAATTATATCTCTTGACGGTGTCTGAACCAAATCTCAAACGGCCCTCGATTGTCGATCGTCTTTTATGGAGATGTCACAGCAATTTACCATTCACCTCTGTTGGGTGCCGGGCCACAGAGACATCACAGGAAATTGTAGAGCCGATAAACTCGCTAAAAATGGAATGGAGAAGTTAGGTTAGGAAACAGTTTTGTGATAACAAGCTCTAGGTATCACAATTTACCAACATACGCAGCCACAAAACTCATATGGCCTTCACTGGACCTAAAGCGCTCTAAAGACTTGCTATCTCAAAGCAGACTTCATATAAGCTCCCTAATAGGTGTCTTTACGGAACACTGTCTTATAGGCAGACACGCAATACGACTTGGTGTAGCCTAAAATGGTTTCTGCAAACTTCATCTGGGAGAATACTGTTTTGATAATCCCAGTGAACTAGCTAAAAAGGATATCAAATATCTACTTCGTTTTATAAAAAGCTCAAAATGGTTCGACTAGTAAGAAGTAATTCTCTAAATTCATGTGGTATCACAATGGCCTAAGTGTGTGTATTCTGAATTCGCAGCCACTTTAACCTAACCTAACCTAGGTCAAAAACCATATTACCCACATTAAAAATGTCCTAGCATCCAAAACAAATAAAAAGAGTTCCAAAATATTAAAAATTTAAAAATGGGAAAAAAGGCCGTATCGCGCAAATGCCCAAATCAATTTTTACAAATTATAACGCTTAACTTACATTTGGGCATTCTGACAAAATTTTTGTTTATTTTGTGCACTACGACATTTTGAGTGTCAAATATTATCGCCCAAACTCAAACATTTAAAGAAAAAAATTTCAAATCGCCTAAAAACTTGGAACGTCAAGGAAACATTACAAATATGCTTGCGTTTATTTAATTTTCAGAAAACGAAATAAGGTCAATTTCGAAAGTGAAAGAAAACAAAATGTTTTGCTTGCTTAAAATGCATAAAAACTTTGAAATTATGCATGTATGGAGGGGTAAGCTGCCCCTGCAACCAGCTTGGGTTCATTACAGTATTTTGGTAAGGTGTTAGGTTTCTAAGTTGTTTGTTTTGAAAGTTGGTTTGGGCGATATGAAATTATATTTGGGCTTTATGACGTTTTCGGATTAAAAATTTAAATTTTTTTAATGCAAAATGACAACTAACGATTTGGGGCGTTCTTTTATTCAACATTTATTTAGGCATAACGCGATTCACTTTGGGGGTTTTGTCGATTTTTTTTAACTTTTTAAGCTTTGTGACCAATTAAGGGCTTTATGACATTTTATGGCTTAGGCGTTATTGTTTTGGGGAAAAAGATCGAAAGTCAAATCATGTCATTTTATACAATTTAATTTTTTAAGCAAAAATATGAAATAAAAATATGTTAACAGCAAATTTCTTTTAAATTCAATATTTTTAATGAATAATGTGTCTATTTAGATAACTATGTGCTTCACTTGAATTAGTTCAATTAATACTGCACGAATTTTTAAAATCTGAACAGTAGTTTCTGAGATAAAAGCGTTCAAACAAGCAAACAAACAAACAAATAAACTCAATTTAATAATATTGGAGAAGATTTTAAATCAATTTTACTTTCTTCATAATCAGTAATGTTTTGCATTAACTCTTCTGTCATGCGTTAATACGAAATTCTTGGATGGATGAATAGGTTAATTAAATATTTATATTTTTAGTACAACTTAATGTTTAACTCTGGAGAATTTCAGTAAAGTTAATGCCTGCAATTTATAATGAAGCCTTTTTTGTTAGAGTCAAATTCCAAACCTAGCTTGTTTAATTAGATAATACCTTTTTACAAAAAAGTACCTTTACTTCAAAATGTTAAATTAAAGTCAGAAATTGAAGAAGGTTGAAAGTGGTCTTGCTTACAATCAATCAACAAAAAAAAACTTACATCTGGCAATGATGTTGTAGACAGAATTAAATATACAAAAACAAAACAAAATATTTTGAAGAGTCGACTTTAAGCCATGATGGTCGACTTGACGTAAGCTCTTCTCTTTAAGTACCCCCTCGAGCGATTGTTTCAAGATCGCGTTCCTTCGGATAAGGGGACTTAAAAACGTCAACGCGTAAAGCAAACAGTACCCACCCAGTGGTGATGCACTTGAGGATCGTCCGTCCGTCCATTCCGTTCCATCCGACGACGACCGACTACGACGATGACGTCTGTCTGCGGGCAGCAGTCGATGTCTGACTTCAGGTATAGGTAAGTTAGGTAGGTTAGGTTTATACTATGTTACCTTGCCCAAGTCGAGATGAACAAAACTCTAGATCTTGGGATTGAGTGGCATTATGATGAAATGACCATGAAGTCCATCTTTTTATTCTTATATTTACTTTTAGGTCGTTTTTAACTACCTACCATTTTGTTTGTGTAACTTTGCGATGCAAATTTTTATAGTTTTGTTTATCTTTGGCTTTTGTGAGGCTTTGTTGTGTACATTGTTTGGCATATTGTTATTAAATTTTTTCTTATTCATAAATCATCGACTATGGAATGAAATTGGATGGATGGATGGATTGAATATTGGTAAGGTACTGACTGGTCTGATGGGATAACCAAGAAGTATAAGAGACCATCAACCACGCTTCTGCGTTTATTTTTAACTTTTTGTGTTGTATAAATTGAAACCAAGGTTATGTGCATATTGTCTGATGGATTATTGAAAATGCTCGTTATTGATATCCATCCATAGTTTAAAGCTATGTCTACATATGGTTATGCATAGCGAAGATACTCGTAGACTAAAAATGTAAAGCAAAAGGAATTCGACGCTGCTCACATATCAGCAGGATGTTGTTAACGACTTCAACCAACGACTACGATTGATTGATGAATCGAAAGTTGGTTAGACTTATGGTTGAGGTGGAGCACTTAAAAATGCATTTAAGATGGCAGAATCTTACGGAAGAGATAGAAGTCTTTAAAGTTATTAAATATATGTCTTCAACGAGACATTAATTTAGTTTTACAGCAGGGCAACAAAAGTTATTATCTGACAATGGGAAGGTCCGAGAGAACAAAGGAGTTAACGCGGAGTTGTAAAACTTAAGGAAGATTTGTATTTTAAAGCTGAAAACACCATTTCCAAGGTCATTATTTTTCTAAAACTCCAACAAATCAATTTGAAATTTAATGCCAAATTGGTCATAAAACTAAAACAATTTATGCCTTTTCAAGCTATCACTTTTTATTTTTCGAAAAAGTGCGCGATAAATGTGCGAAAGGTATAATAAACTTGTTCTCCCATATGATTACGCAATTGCAACAAAGTTTATGTTACTTTACGTCTTACGAACGAAAGTAAATCCGGATATCTTTTACGTGTTATTTATTACAACAAGCTATACGTAGCATCGCAAACTTAAAGCGAGAGTTAAGAGTTCTGAAGCTAAGCTATTCAGCAATTTAAACTCTCCTGACTTCTGCGAACTGCTTGCTAGAAAATCGCAATTAATTACCTACTAATCACTTATCTATAGAGTGTATCTGAGGTTCCATTAGACAAATCTGACATCTAGCTGGAAGAATATACTCTTATATGGGTACGCTTTTAGCTTGGTTAGGTACCTACCCATAACCATGACTATGATCTTGGACTTTAACGCTGCAAGTGAATTCTTTTTATGTGTGTAAGCCGATTTGAAGAGTGTTTTCTTTTACATTTCTTCAAGTCGAGTATAAAAGATTATATTGATATCGATGGTCATCATTTTCTTCATAAGGAAACCAAAAAATACGAAGAAGTTCTATGGAAAGGTTTGTTCGTACTTAGGTTTTGTTATAAGATTGGTGGTCAATTAAGGATTTTGATTGACATTTTTTAAGATATCATCTATAAAGAAATGTTAAATAATTTGTATTATCTGCTAGGAATGGTTCATTTTAACAACACTTCGGAAATGTAATTAAGCTTAAAGTTCCGGCTCTGATAAAGGACGAGAGATTTAGAATGCATTTTCAAGCAAAGAAATGCCTGGATTTAAAAAAAAAAATAAAACCCTTAGTTTTTCTTTTCTAAAGGAAGGAGAAAAAACACTGAAATTGAAAACGATGGTTATTATGAGAGATGATGTGACAGTTCGTTATTTTGACATTTAGTCAGAGTAACTTTCCATACCAAATACCTGAATTATTAAGCAGAATAACTTACCACTTGGTCTTCTAACTATGAACTGGAGCAATAATCGACCTTTAAAACTTTACCGTCAAGCTTATTAATACCTTTATAAGAAACATGAATACTTTCTCCAAATGTCTTATGTACAGAGTCTGATATTATTAAAAAATGTTGAAGTCTCTTTTAACCAAAGATCAATTTTACGAAATGTGCTTTGTCTTCTTTCATAAAATACATGGCTTTAACTTTGATTATTTTCCTTAAGGAAGCAAATGTTTGCTGTTGGAATTTTTGGTATGTTTAAAAAAAATGTTTCACGCAATTTAAGGAATAAAAGTGAAACAAAATCTTGTTTTTTTTTTTTTTTTTTTTTCTTTTAAGATCATGGGCTTGAAAATCTAATAAATTTCAATATATTTTTTTAAACGTCTATGTTTCAGAATATTCGATGACAATCAAGACTTTACGTCGAAGTGCCTTAGTTTCGAATACAAATGAGAGAAATGGAATATAGTAGGTTAAGGTTCAGAAGTTCTAAATAGATTTACGGATTTGAAAAAAGGCTGGGTTGCGACCAATACTGATTACTTTCCAATTGTGCCGGTCTGTTGATAACACTTAAAGTTTTATAATATAGTAATAGCAATCTTTTGTAGATGATAAAGAAATTTGGTGTTTCTTCGTTCTCAAAATAATTGGCTAAAAATTCCAACTTTTTTCAGTTTTAGTTGTTTTTGTGAGATAAAGTTGTCAATTGGATTTTTCTAAAAAATCAATGAAAAGTTATCAACAATATTTTAAAGTGGTCCTACCATTTTACGGATAGATGGATCCAATGGGAAGTAGCGGTCGAAATAAGCAGATCGCAGTTGCGAGGCAGTTAGTTTAAATGTATGAATATTTCAGTGCCGAAATATTTCTCATTGATTAACTGATGTAACCCCTCATGAACCTGCAAACCTGACCATGACCCGAATTTTTATATGTGCCTCAATCTCCGCCCAACCGTAGACTGTTGTCTGTCCCTAAACATGGGAATCCGGCTCGAAGGACCAAAAATGTTTTCATAAACAAAAGGAAACACAGTCTTGTATAGTTGAATGATAATATACTTAAAATAAATGCATATTGTCTACTGGATTGGAAGACCGCTGTGGTCCATCCTCTCCCGAAAAAGGGAAAGCACAACTCCAACCCGTCAAAATCTTCGGTCGATAAGTCTTCTTCCGAGCATCAGCAAAGTTTTCGAAAAGATCATTAATAGGGCTCTGACTAAGTGGGCTGCGGACAACAAAATAATTCCGGATAAACAGTTCGGGTTCAAGGCGGGTAATGACACAATTCATGTTGCGTCTAAACTCGTTTCTGATATCCAATGGAATAAATCAAAATAGCAAAGCACAGGTGCTGTTCTGAAAGATTTGAAAAAGGCCTTTGACACCGTATGGTTAGACGGTCTTTACCTAAAACTGAGCAGGATTGGCATAAGCAAGCCATTGCTGTATATACTTTATGATATGCTTAACGGTAGAAAGTTTGTTGTCAAAAGTTGCAATGTTACTTCTACCACAACATACTTAATTAAAAATGGTCTTCAACAGGAAGCGGTGAATTCACCGATTCTCTTCTGGATTTACACCAGCGATATGATAGGAAGTCTTACAAAGGCAATTGCGTACGCCGACGATCTAATTGCGTACAGAACTGCCCGAAAGGTTGATATTATTAGAATTCTCTTGCAGCGTTATATCGACAAGATTCAGCGATATTGTGACGATTGGAAACTGATAACAAATATCCAGAAGTCGGAGACAATTCTGTCCTGTTGGGTAAGGCAACGAGGGATACGTGCAAAAATTGGCGCAAGATGGTCATCATTGATCTTTACGGGCATCGGTATCTGGTTGGTCCAATATTTGTTTTTCGACAGACATATAAATGACGCCTGACCAGGTCCAGAGGAGAATTCGCTCTGACGAAACGCCTGTTTTAAAGCAGTCGGCTTGACCCCAGAGTGAAGGTAATTTGCTACATGGCTCTCATACGGCCAATGATCGTTTATGGTTATCCTGTGTGGTTTAACGTTGCCCCTTCCCAGATGAAGAAGTTTCGGGTTTTTGTGCGTCAGTGTTAACGACGCTGTACCGGCTTATGTCGAGCTGCCGAATATTCCCACATGCATTACTATTCCAACGAAGTCCTATACAATCGACAGAATTGACAATTTCGTGATAAAACTCGTTAGAGGTCACATTGCAAGAGCTATGTCTTCGACCAACAATTTAATTTTCGGCGCGTTCTATCCGAACGACGAGTACTTTAAAAGTGCACGCTTGAAAGGGTTCATTCCACCAGAGGCATTCCTCTTTTAGACAAATGCGGTCTGATACAGGATAGATTGGCAGTTCCGCTAATCTACCACGTCAGACGAAGAACCATGGATAGGCAACTCCTGTACAATCGGCACGTCATGACACAAGGTGGATTAAAACTCCTTCGGTTCAGTAGGGACCGAACTGATAGATTGAACCAGGAGAACCAGTTTTGGGGTTTTAATCGGCACTTGATAGTGGGTAGTCGGGATGGGGTTTAAGGCCTTGTCCGGCTTACATATTTGTTTTATAGTTTCAGGGTTTTATTGTCTAGTAGAATAATAAAAAAAATAAAAATAAATACAAAAAAATTTAAAAATATAATTTAAAAAAAACATGGAATAAGAAAAAAAAAGGACAACAAAATATGAAAAACAAAAAATGTTAGACAGTTTCATTTGCTAATGTAGTTGTTCTAGTCTTAAGTAGTTTATAGGTAGAATAGGTAGTTTAAGTAAGTTTTAAGTTTTATTTAAAGACCTAATTTTAAGTAGTTTTTAAGTAAAAATAAAAAAGGATATTGATATTAGTTTTGATATTTAATAGTATTAGTATTAAGTGTTATAGTTTAACTTATAGTGTTCTGATGGGACCAGTAAGTTAGTTGTAAGTAAGCTTTAAGACAGGTTTAAGATTGAATTAATAAAAATTAATTTAAAAAAAAAAGTACAATCTTTTTTATAAAACACTATTCGCGAAAACTATTTAGATCATCTTGTAGGAGTAAACAGTCGTCAAGTGAGTCAATACGTTTGAAAATTTTAATGTCATCAGCGTTAATTAAAACAGATGAGTGTTTTATATAGAAGGTAAGTCGTAAACGTACGAAATAAACAGCAAAGGTCCTAAGTGGCTACCTTGTGGTACGCCAGAATTGGTATAAAAATATGATGACTACTTATTCCTAAAAACTACGCTGTATGATCTATTTTTTAAGTACGACGAAAACCAACTAACAAATTTATTGTTAAAGCCTTGGGATTTAGGTTTGGAAGTTAACGTTTAATGGCACAATTTATCAAAGGCCTTACTGAAGTCTGTGAAGGCACAATCAACTTTTTTCAATCTAAACAAAAAGAACTGAAATGAAAGAGGTTCGTAACTGTTGTCTTATTTTGAACAAAACCATGTTGACTATCACAAATTATAGACTTACAATTAAACGATATGACTTTACAAATAATGAGCTCAAATAATTTTGTATTCAATTTTGAATACCCTTTTTATGTAAAGGTGTTATGTACGAACTCTTCCCATTTGCAGGGAAAATTGAAAATGATTCCAGTTAACATTACATAGCAGGTTGAAAAGTTCATTAAGTCTGCTTTATTTAAAGTTAAATTCAAGATTTTTTTTGGAGCAATCAGGAAAATTACATACATTTAAATTAAAAGATAGGTGTAATGCTGGGTGATGTCGGTTTTCTTCGACAAGTAGGATATTGGCTGAATTTACAGCAATACCAGCATTGAGTGTGTCCGAAAAGAATATAAGGTCCAATATTTTGTTGAAGTTGTTGGCAATCCCTTTAAATTGGCTTAGTCCACATGAGGAAAGACCGTCAATTGTCAAGAATTCGTTGGTAGAGGACATGTTAATAGGAGATAGATAGTTCTCATGCGTCTGTTTAGTCCAGATCAAGTTTGGAAGATTGAAATCTCCTAAGACTATTAGCTCGTCTTGTGGCTCAATTTGATCGTTTATTTTGTCTATGCAATTCATTAAGTTTTCATAAACGTTGTGTCAGGAAACTAACCGAATTTACCAAAATAAAAATCATTAGTTAATCTCAGATAGAATATTTCTTTTTATTGTCTTTCCTTTGTTAACAAGTTCAAGAGGCGAATTTTTTGTCGTCGTGTTCATTCTAGTATTAAAAGTCCATTGGAGTTTACGCAGCTCGGAGTCCCAATTTTTCGCATCACTCGATGACGTTCTGAGGTACGGTAAAATACTCTGGTTAACTCGTTCGGCAAGTCCATTGATCTTGGAGTTTTCGTCACAAAATTCTTCGAACATAGATGAGGTGAAGGCCGTTCCTCTGTCGCTGACTATAGTTTTTGGTGCACCAAAGTTCAACGTCAGTTGGTTCATAGCTTCAATCACGGGTTTGCTCTTGGTTCACTTCAATGCAACAAGAATAGAGTATCTTGTTAACGCATCTACTACAACAAGAATATGTTCGTTTCCTCGACTACTCCTAATAAATAGTCCCAAATGATCCAGATGTAATATTTCAAATGGCGTTCTCGGAATTTCCATCCCATACAGTTGGCATTCTTTTCTCTTCGGTTCACGGCTGAAACATCATTCGAAGCATGACTTTATAAATCCTTTAACGAAGTTAAGACCTCTGGGAAACCAGAAATGTTGAGCGATTCGTTTTATAGTTCCCTCAATCCCAGGGTGTCCAACGTCATCATGGCATAATTTGACGACTCGCCATCTCACACCACGAGGAATCACCAGCAAAAGTTTTTTTTCGTCATTCTTCTTAAAAAGTCGATTTATTTTATTTCATATTCTGAAAGGTATTTAGCTCTTTGACTCGAAACTAAATTTCCTTTAATTTTTTCCATTATTTGCATTTTAATTTTTTTAATTAAGTGTCTTGTTTCTGCATCGACCATAACCAATCATCTGGGGAGGCTTAAATTGTCATGATACAAGCACCAATATCTTCAGGTTCTCTGGGAGCTTCTACCGGAGCACGGCTCATAGCATCGACATGCTTCATAGATTCTCCAGGTCGATGTATAATATCAAAATCGTATTCAAATAGTTTCAAGAACCAGTGAGCTATTCATGGAATAAGGGGCTTGGTCGACTTTAAGCTTGATATGGCGGAACAATCTGTGTCTATGGTGAAGTGCTTTCAAAGCACATATATACGAACTCGCTCACAAGCTTCGACGACGGCCATAACTATGAAACAGACTTTCGGACTCACTACATGCTCTACTAAAATATGGTACAGCTTCTAACTCTTCACTACCGCCTTTCTGCAGAAGAACTGCTGCCAGACCTACGCTATTAGCATCGGTATGAACTTGTTCCTCAATAAGTATCTTTACTAGCTGTCGAAACGCATCGTCACAATCGGCTGACCACTTAAACTTGGCGTCCTTTCTCGTCAGACGCGTCAAAGGTACAGCAATGTGAGCGCAATTAGCCAAATTTACGGAAAAACCCAGTGAGACGCAGAAATCTTCGTATTTCAGTCGCATTCGTTGGGACAAGGTATTCTCGAATGGCATTCGTTTTGTTCTGCCCTGTTTTCACACCATTAGCATCAAGTTCATGTCCAAGGAATTTAATATTTGTCTTCATGAAGGAGCATTTTGACAGTCGCAACGTCAGACCCTCGTTTCGAATCACGTTCAAAAATTCTGCAAGGTTTTCGAGATTTTCGATCACGAAACGACCTTTACACAAAATATCTGTTCCGATAATGGCATCGTAATTCATTATTTCGCACACGATTCGCGATGGAATTAACCGGGGCTCTATTGAGTAAGGGACAGTTTCGCATTTCATGATTTGTTGTCGAGCACTTTTCGCAACGAGGCTTCCTTGGCGCTTGTGGGCAGTGTCTAGACACATGACCTTTCGAAAGCGATCAAATCAAAGCGATTAAATCATTATCACGTCTGTAAAAACCACTTGATGAGAGAGGGACAGATATAGTTTCTGTGCAGATGTTATGGCTTGAATTTCCTTCGTCAGCCAAGTGTTCTCTTAATGATTTTGGGACGTCAGATTGATGACGGTAGTAAGTTGTTCGGTTAGAGACTCCACTGACCGATGAAGCGTTGCTAGGTCGTCCCTTAATTTACCTACCTCATCCTCACGATCTGTTACCTCGTCATCTTTGCTCGGTGTAATTGATTCAGCTGCCTTCTGCACTTCCGTGAACAATTCATTCTTGGTACCCGTCGGCTTCTCATATAACTGTTTTAAGATTTCTTTTATATCTTTCACGGTAAAATCACTAATCGTCGTGAAATTCATCATTATTTTTTTTAATAACCCGATTTATAACTTCTTTAAAAATGTATCTAAATGTTTATCTTTATTTTGTTCTTGATCCCACTTCTAATGTTTGTCAGGAAACTAACCGAATACACCAAAATAAAAATCATTAGTTAATCTCAGATGGAATATTTCGTTTAATTGTCCTTACTTTGTTAGATTTTGTTCCCGACTGACTACTTTCTATTCGCCTCTTGAAGACGAGATGACATAGCAGTTGTATAACAGGGATGTAAAGTTGGGAAAAAAATGCAGGGATGACAGTTGTTAGGAGAGTTTGGAGGTTTATACGTGGCGAGAATGTATAGCAGTCCTGTCACAGTTTTAACTTTTATGCAAATCATTTCTACATCAGATTGATGAAAGTCGTCAACCAAAGTGCATATCTCGCTTATTTATTTAATCCGTTAATTATCTAACGTTAATATAAACTTATAGCTATTATAATTTTTATTTTAAAATTTTAATTAATATAGAAATAAATAAATACTATAACAAATTAAAAAATCTTTCTTTAAATTGTTTACTTTTAACATTGTCATTAACAGATGAAATTAAATTATAAAATTTATTGAAGACTGAAATCAATTGATTTAAAGGGCTATTCATACCATAGTTAGTTCTGCTAAAGATCGGACATAAAGGTATCTGTCTTCTTATGCTAGTTTGGCTATAGCTAAAATTTAGACGATTCAGAGCTGTTGCGGATATAATAGAACCATTAATTAATTTTAAAATAAAACAAAATTGGAGATATTGTCTATGTTGTGAAAGTGTAATGAGGTTTATTAGCAAAAGTCTCTGAGAATAAGGAGGTGGTGTGAATATTTGGGAAAACGGAAGAAAACGAAGACAAAAACGCATTAATCTTTTTTGAATACTTTCAAGTCTGTCAATATGGACTGAATAGTATGGTGCCCATATAACACAGCCGTATTCAAGTATTGGCCTTACAAATGATACATAAAGAAGTTTTAAGACGTATGGGTCACGAAAGTCACGAGAAAAACGTTTAATAAAACCTAAAATTTTGTTAGTTTTTTTAACTATAAAGTTATAATGGTCACAGAACGTTAATTTACTGTCAAGAATAACACCTAAATCAGAGAAAACGGAAAGCTTACAAAGGGAGGAAGAATCTAAAAAATAGTTATAATCTATAATTGTTTTCTTGCGTGTAAAACACATAGTTTTACATTTGTCAATGTTCAATAAAAGTCGGTTTGTATTGCACCATTCCCTAAAACTATGAAAATCTTCTTGAAGCTGTAAGCAGTCATTAATTGAACTAATAGATTTGAAAATTTTAATGTCATCAGCGTATATTAAAACGGAGGAGTTTTTTATAACGGATGTTATGTCATTTATATATAAGGTAAATAATAAAGGACCTAAATGGCTACCCTGTGGAACACCAGAGTTGACGTAAAATTGGTCGGAGAATTCATTTCTGAATATAACGCTATATCTTCTGTTCTTGAGATAAGACGCGATCCACGTCAAGAATTTGTCGTTTAACCCTAAGGCCTTAAGTTTATGGACTAAAGTCTTGTGACACAATTTGTCAAAGGCTTTGCTGAAATCTGTAAATACGCAATCTACTTGTTTACGATCTTCGAAAGAGTCAAGGCAGAAAGAAGTGAAGTGAAGTAGGTTTGTAATTGTTGATTTATTCTGAACGAAACCATGTTGATTTTTACATACAATTGAATTACAATTAAAGGATAACATCTTACAGATAATGGACTCAAATAGTTTGGGAATAACGGAAAGTTTGGCAATCGGCCGGTAATTCGTTATTTTATTCTTAGACCCTTTTTTATGAATCGGAATTATAAATGCACTTTTCCATAATAGTGGGAAAACTGAGCTTCTAAGAGAGTCATTGAACAAAACAAACAGAGGGTACGATAAATGAGACACACATTTTTTTAAAACACATGATGGTACTCCATCAGGGCCAGGGTGAAAACAGTAATCAAGTTCTGAGACACAACGAACAATTGAATCCTCACATATTGTCAAGTCAAGTGAGTTAAGGTGAGGATAATTTTGGGCTGGAAAGAACGAATCGGGAATTTGAAAAGAAGGAGGTACGTCGAAAGCATCTTTGAAGAAATTAGCAAACATATTTGAAATTATTTGGGAGTCATGACTTGTTGTGTTATTAAAAGACATAGCGTTTGGGTAACCGTCAGTTTTTCTTTTACTTTTCACGAAATCCCAGAAGTTTTTTGGGGTCTGTTTCAATTCATTTTCAATTTTTATAATATAGTCAGAGTATAGAATATTGGAGTAGTCAATGAAAATATTTTTAAGTTCGGAGTAAATCCTGAAGTCTTCTTCTGCTCTAGTTTTACTAAATTTTAGCCATGCCTTATTTCTTTAATTTTTTAAGTTTTTTAATTGAGTGTCAAACCATGGTGGAGTTTTAGATTTATAGCGAGATTTCCGTAATGGCGTATTTTCATAAAAATAGTTAAAAATAAAACTATAAAAATTTAGACACATGTCATCAATATTACGATTTAGGAGCAGTTGATTCCAGTCAACATTACACAATAAGTTAGTTAGTTCATTAAAGTTACATTTTTTAAAATTAAATTCAAGTTTTTCATTTGATGTATTAGGGATATTGCACACATTTATATTCAGTGATATATTTAAAGCTGGATGGTGACGGTCTTCTTCTACTAGTTTAACATCGGCTGGAGATACAGCTACGTCAGTATTTATCGTGTCGGAGAAAAATATTAGGTCCAAATATTTGTTGTATTGATTGGCAACTCCATTAAATTGAACAAGTCCACAAGGAGCCAAACCATCAATAATTGGAAATTCATTGGTGCTCGTTGGACTGATAGGTGTAAAATAGTTGAAATCTGATGATTTTGTCCAGTTGAGTTTCGGAAGATTGAAATCACCTACGATGAGCAGTTCATCATTAGGTTCCATTTGGTCGTGGATCTTCTCAGTTAAATGCATGCAATTTTCATAGACAAAACTGGTAGATCTTGGAGGTATGTATACTGAGATGATAAAGAGATAACCTGTTTCCAATTTGATTTTAATACATAGCATTTCGACGTCAGAAAGATCAAAAGTATCAACCAAAGTGCATATAAGGTAGTTTTTTACCGCGAATAGTATTCCACCACCGACTGTCTCCGAGTCACTCGATTGGTGCCTATCTCGTCTAAAAACTTGGGAAGTTGAGTCAAAGAGTTCGGTATCTATGAAGGAATTATTTAGCCATGTTTCTGTAAGGGTAATTATGTCATGTTGTAGATTGTTAATATTTTTATAGATCGTATTGATCTTTGTCCGTAGGCCATTGACGTTTTGGTAATAAATCAAAACTTGTTTAATCTGCCTCCTTGATAATAATGCATTGTCCGGGTCTCTTGAAAAGGGTTAAAGGATGACGACTTTATATTATTATTCTGTTTATTCTCGAATTCGTGTATTATTATCCCTTTCGGCCAAAGCGATGTTGAGTTTTAAAGGTGGAAGATTGAGTCTGGAACTCTTATCTTAAAAGATGCATATTTCGAGTGGTTTCGATGAATCATTTTCTCAACTTTTAATAAAGACGTATCAGTCTTGTTCGAAATAAATTTTTTAATATCGAGGGCGTTTGTTGAAGGGGCAAGTTTAGATAAAAATAAGTTGGGTTTGTATTTGCGAGTAATGGCTCTATTGATGATATTGAAGTTGCTTTTGCTTTGATCGGGACAGAAGATGTTGATAAGGTTAGAGTTGATTGAAGATGTTGAGAAGGGAGTTCAGATGCAGAGGGAGAAGCGGCCCTAGCAGGCTTCTTCGTTGAGGGATTAGCTTCACTATATTCGGCGTCACTTTCGTCAATTTTCCGCTTTAATGATGCTGCATCGTTTAGCGATCGGCTATGAGTCATTTCATTTTCTACACTATGAGAATCCATGTTGTGAATTGTGTCAGTTTCGTCAGTTATTTGGTTTAAAGATGAGGTGTCATTTAGCGATCTACTGTTAGTCATTTCGACTTCGTTATTATGAGACTCAATATTTTGTACTGGTGACAAAGTGGTTATTTTGTCAACTTTTTCGGTAAGACGAAGTAATTGGTTATGCAGCTTTTCTAGATTATATTTATTTTGTATTATGTCGCGAGTAATGTTAATCTGTTCAAACGGATCGCACTCGCCACAGAAATAGTAAAAAGATTTCCTTTCCTTGAAAAGCTTAATAGTACTATAAGGGGCGTCAATACATTTCATGTGATATGATCGTCGACAGTTGCCATGACATATTATTGAATCAATCAAGTAGTCCGTAGTTTGATGGCATATGGTGCAAGAAGACATTAAGATGAGTGTATGTAGCGACGACGCACGTTGCTGGAGGGTTGCGAATGGTTCGTGTATTTTCTGTCGGTTCGGATAATGAATTTGGATTTTACTCCTCAATATCAAGCAATTTTGTACGGCAAGCAAAAGTCCACCTCCTTTCTAATCATCACATCATCCACAACGATGTTTCATCGTTCTTATTTTATCCTAAATGAAGGTTTATCAACATAGAAAATAGATATTGTCCTCTTTTCATACTTAGCAAGCCTACCTGGCCGTGTACCTGCTTTGTTTTTTGTTGTCAGTGTTTTTGTCGTCCTCATTTGATCCTAAACATCGTATTTTGTCCGATAACTGCCACTATTAGGTTCGAATGAGGAGCAACATTTTAAAGTAAGTGAACCTTATTTCAATCTCTTTGAACCTCAGAATTTAGGGGACGAAAATATGGCCAAAGTTTCGACTCAGGTAAACTTTTATATATTTCTTAAAGCAGGGCAGAGTATTCTTTTTTTGTAATTCGCAATGATAGTAAGGCCATATATTTAAGTCAAATCGGAATATATTAAACTGTTTGTTGCATAAGTTTGAAAACAACAGTGGTACAGTCTGGCGTATGTGCACTTTTTATATTTATATAATTTAAATTAATTAAATATTTTTCTTGGACATTGTAACGTTGGTTTGAATTGTACACTAAAAATATGAAAACGACGAACTGTATGGGCTGTACAGCGTCACTCACCTAATTAACAGAATTAAAGTCTAACGGCTTAGATGGCAAGGTCATATAGAGCAAATAGACATCAACGTTCCAGGCCGAAAGGTCTTCGAATTCAATCCCGAGGGACGGCGCAGTAGAGTAAGACCTCGACTCAGTTGGCGCACGCAGATGGGTGAAGACCTCAACCACTAGAGACACCTAGCTAGGGACGGAACTGGCTATAGACGCATGTTGGCTGAGGCCCAGGTCCAGACTGTAGCGCCACCTTAAATAAGTAAGTAAGTAAAAATATAAAAGGGAAGGACAATACCTAAACCCTAATCAAGAATACGACTTAGTTTTTTATTTTCAAATTGTAATTTTAGAACGTGAAAATACCAACAATTTAAGCTAAGCTCACGTTTTATCTCACGATGTCAGTGGGTGCCAAAAAGATATAAACAAAAACTACATCAACTGGAAAAACATCTTACCTACTCAAACTTCTCCAAGATATAAAAGTCTGCATCAAAGCCTTACTCCATAACGATTTCCCAATAAATAATCATCTTAAAGAGGTTATATTACTTTTGAAGTTTATCTTTTTTTAAAAATCTTAAAACTAAAGAATTCTACCATATTTATAGCTTCACAATTATCTTGATTGGTCGATCTCTTAAGATCGGTTATTTCTTTTCATATTGCGCAAGAATATGAAAAATCCGAATCCATCACATTTCCGTCTCGAATTGAATGTGTCCACCGCCAACGTATGTCTTTTCTGTAATAACTGCTCATATACGCAAGGCCATCTTATTTCAATCGCGCAGAGTTAGTCGCAACTCTAGCTCACTGTAACATCAACTCACTCCTTATCGGGCCAAGCCACAATGAGGCACGTTCAAATTCGATAATCTGCATCCAAGCGTCATTACGACGACGACGATGATGATGATGATGACGGAGATGTTGGAGAGAGACGACAGCGACGACGAACGACGCGAAGTGCGCCGCCGTCCAAGTCCAAGCACAATCTTCATCGCTGGTAATCGTTAAAAGCCTCGTTGTTGTTGTATTCGCAGTGGAAGTCGTAGTCTTCATCGCCATCGCCATCGTCGCGGTCGCGTCGTTGAGTTTCTGGCGATGCGATGTTACCATCCTCCATCTTTCAACCTACTTGCGTTTTCATTTTCAATCCTCACTCGCCTTAAACGAAAATCAGCAGTTCATTCCACCCAAATTGGCCCGCAGGGCATAAGGCACTACTCCGCCTCTCTAGGACGGGAACGGCCGGTAGAGATGGCAGTGCGGCGGTGGCGGAGTGCAGCTATAACATGAACGTATAGACGGGTATAGTGTAGACGGAGCGCCTCTCTAAATTAATGCACATAATTGCCGCAACTAATGATTACGGTTTTTCATTGATTTCGACATTAGAACTCATATTTAGAGGTATGTCCGTGGAAGATCTGACGGAACAGCACATAAAAGCTGCGCGGACTGAGCTATCCCGGGAACCACGCCATCGCCATTCATCGGTGCAATGCAGGAACATTCGTGGAAATCATAAATTCTAAACGCATTAACAGACATAGAGTGCCAGAGCTATAAAGCCTGCAGAGTCTAAGCAGCTTGAGCAGCCTACGCAGCTTAAAATATACAAATAATTGTGGTCCATTCCAGTTTCCCGCCCTTCTTTGCAAAACTTAGGTACAGTTCTGAGGAACGAGCATATTGATGGTCTTTGCTCAAAAAAAAAAAACCTTTAAGAAGCCATTTCTAGCCAGTTGCTGTGGGTATACTGGGTTATGTGTTTTGTGGCCCAAACACAACGCGAACGCAACGCACTATTTTGTTTTTTGTATGATGACATTTCTTCCTGAGGGGTGCGCTCTTAGAAAATGTGATATTCTGGAATAGCTTATCTTTTACCCGCTCCAGAGTAGAGCAGAGTATAGCCTCTCCACTCCACCGAAAGAACTTCAAATTGCTATTCTGGACATGCACAAGGAGTCTGTCCTCGTCGTAGATGGATTCGACGGAGTCGTTGCTGTCTTCGTCCGTCGCATCGGTCGTACGTCGATGGACTTAAGTTTTCTGGGAAGACAGAACCAACTAAAGGTTGTAGCCAAGGAAAACAGAGGCAACCAACAATTCAGTAAACGCATAAGGTAGGTAAGAAGGTCTTTGACAGTAAATGGCTGCAAGGAAAATTCTTTCCTCAAAAACAGACTCAACGTTTTACCAGCACGACGCAACGAAGACGCGGTGGATGGCGTGGCGTGGCGTACGTTTAGGTGCGTTGCTTGAACTTGCTGAGTTGAGCAGAGGGTATATATGGGATTGGATGGTTGTGTCTTGTGTGGCTCTATGGCTGGTTCAGGAAGCAAATAAAGTTTGTGGGTGGAGATGATGATGATGATGATGAAAACAAGTTGGAGTGGAGGTTCTTGTTCAATGCAAGGTCTCTTACAATTTCTACGTAAGACCTAACATAAGGTGGGTGTTTTGTGTTGTTGTAGACCCCATGATAGATATGTATATCTCCAGAGTGCGGAGGATGAAGAAGGTAAACGAGAAAATTGTTGCGCACTTGCGCGTGGTGTGAGAATGAAGACTATTTTTTACCTAAGTTCGAGACAAGGGAATTACTCGGCGAAGAATGTTTTGTATGTTTACTTGAAACATTTTACGGGTAACTTTGTCTGAACTCAAATAAACTTGTACTTGGAAAGGTACAAAGTGCATTATAAGAGGTATGTATAGGTATAAGGAAGGGCTATAGGCATGCACAGTTGATTGTTTCAGCTAATTGCACTGATCTTTGTGTGATTTGTACCTTTTAAGTACTTTCGTTTGTCTCTTCTTTCTTGAACAGTGACACTGACATCAGTCCTTAAAATGGTTCACTATACTTTATAAGGAATTTTTCGACACGGCTTAGTTTTTGTTTCCAAGGAAAAGGTACAATTACGTGGATACTCATCTCAGACAACTTCATACTTCAACCCTTTTAGAGACTTTTTTTGAAGTTTTGGTTAATTAGTTCAAATTTGTCTGAAAACGTTTTCTAGTTTTTTAATATGTCGGTGTAGTTTCAGATTAACTTTCTGCAATAGTTCCTTTTTGACAAAGTGAAGGAGTTTTCAGAAATTTGATTTAAATGCCAATAAAATCGTTACTATTCCGACGCTTTTTTAAGTTAGTTGACAAATTTAAAATTTTTGAAAAACTTCATTGTCCAATGGGGAATTACTAAATGTGTAAAATTTAATGGTTCAAAAACCCAATGCTTGTCTTTTAGCGCTAAACGTAATCGCTTCTGATGTTGCTGTATTCTCTCCGAGAAATTTGTCAATTCTTATTATCTAAATTTCAGTAGTCCGGAATTCGAATATACATACATATGTATGTAACTCGAATATTTGGGCAGGTGCCCCTAGAACAAGTTCAAGTTATTTGGATAAAACAAAAAAAAATCTTTAAAAATTATAGGTGATAGTGCTGACCATCACTCGAACACCGCCGCAGAAATGTTTGCCCTCCGTTCTTTTATCGAATAAGTCAGTAGCATTCCTACTCAAACAATTCAGCCGTAATACTAGTACTTCCAGGAATCAGTTTATTCTTGAGCTCAATTTCGGACGTATTGTCAAATACAGAGATTCGTTTTTTAACCGTACATCGAGAATGTAGTACCCGTAGGCGTCATAATTATTGCGTTGGACTGCTAAGAAAAGAGATGTGCTTACGACAGAGCAAATAGATCCAGAAGAAGCCATCTTTGACAATGACTTTTTCATAATTGGAGGCTCGAAGAAAAAAGTGGAGGCGGTGGGAGATGCCTTCCAGCAAGTGTACAAGGTGAGTGTTAGCATTCGCCCCAACCACGACCTGGAAAAAAGAGCCCTACTTAATCAATTTTACCTTCGAAATGATATGACACAATGGCGATCTGAGAACCGCGGTTTCATGCGGTTCAATGACGATTCCTTGGCAAATGCCATAATCGCCGAGCAAACGGGACCAAGTCCCTTGTTAGTGACGAAGGCTGAGCGTCAGCTCATCTTCAATTCAATAAAAAACAAAAAGTCAGCAGGCGTCGATGGTATATCCAACGTTGTACTAAGACATTTACCGATGGAAGCAATTGACATATACACCACGCTCTTCAATAATGCACTGAATAATGTATATTATCCAGTGCATTGGAAGACCGCTGTGGTTCATCCTCTCCCGAAAAAGGGAAAGGAAAACTCCAACCCGTCAAATCTTCGGTCGATAAGTCTTCTTCCAAGCATCAGCAAAGTTTTCGAAAGAATCATTAATAGGGCTCTGACTAAGTGGGCTGCGGACAACAAAATAATTCCGGATAAACAGTTCGGGTTCAAGGCGGGTCATGCCACAATTCATGCTGCGTCTAAACTCGTTTCTGAAATCAAATGGAATAAATCAAAACAACAATGCACAGGTGCTGTTCTGGTTGATTTGGAAAAGGCCTTTGGCCCCGTATGGTTAGAGGGTCTTTACCTAAAACTGAGCAGGCTTGGCATAAGCAAGCCATTGTTGTATATACTTTATGATATGCTTAACGGTAGAAAGTTTGTTGTCAAAAGTTGCAATGTAACTTCTACCACAACATCCTCAATTAAAAATGGTCTTCAACAGGGAGCGGTGAATTCGCCGATTCTCTTCAGGATTGACACCAGCGGATAGGCAGTCTAACAAAGGCAATTGCGTACGCCGACGATCCAATTGCGTACAGAACGGCCCCAGAGGTTGAGGTTATTAGAATTCTCTTGCAGCGTGATTTCGACAAGATTCAGCGATATTGTGACGACTGTAAACTGATAATAAATATGTCCAGAAGTAGGAGACAATTCTGTCCCGAACTCCGTTGGGCAGCGCCACGAGGGATACGTGCGAGGATTGGCACAAGATGGTCATTGTTGATCTTCACGGGCAGCGATTAGCGAGCAAAGTGTAGTGTAGTACCTCGGTATCTGGTTAGATCAATATTTATTTTTCGACAGACACATAAATGACGCCTGACCATGTCCATAGAAGCCTTCGCTATGACGAAACGGCTGTTTTACAGCAGTCGGCTTGACCCCAGAGTGAAGGTAATTTCCTACATCGTTTATGGTTGTCCTGTGTAGTTCAAAGTTGCCCCTTTCCAGATGGAGAAGTTTTGGGTGTTCGAGCGGCCGTGTTTATGACGCTGTACCGGCTTATATCGAACATACGAGTCTTCTTTCGTGCGTTACTATCCCAACGAGGTCCTATACAACGGGTCTTGAATCAACAGAATTGACAATTTCGTGATAAAACTCGTTCGAGGTCACATTGCAAGAGCTATGTCTTCAACCAACAATTTAATTTTCGGGGCGTTCTATCCGAATAACGAGTATTTTGAGAGTGCACGCTTGAGCGGCTTCATTCCGTGGATAGGCGACTCCTGTACAATCGGCACGTCATAGCACGAGGCGGATTAAAGCTCCTTCGGTTCAGTACGGCTGTGTCCAAACGGGACCGAACTGATAGATTGAAGCAGGAGAACCAGTTTTGGGAGCTTTAATCGGTACTTGATAGTGAGTATTTGGGATGGGGTTTTAAGCCTTGGCCGAATTACATACTTTTTTTTATAGTTTGAGGGTTAAGTTTTAAGTTGAATAGGCATGGTTGCACAAACAAAATAACAACAAAAATATAACCAAAAAAATTACAAAAAATATAACATGGAAAAAAAATAAGAACAAAATATGAAAAAAAAGAAAAACGCTACAAAGTTAGACTTGTTGCTGTGGTTTTTCTACTTTTAAGTAGTAAATAGGTAAAATAGGTAGTTTTAGCAAGCTTTAAGTTTTATATAAAGGACCTTATTAACTTCCCATAGGAAGTTATTGTAATGGGTCCGATTTGTCAAATTGAAAATTTTGACATTTCTCGACGTTTCAAGGTCCCTAGAGTCGAAATAAAAGGTTTTTAGAAAGACGTATGTGCGTACGTCCGTACGTCCGTATGTGCGCGGCGTTTTTTTTTCATCCTCCATAGCTCAAGAACCAGAAGAGATATCGATTTCAAATAAATTTTACAATAGCAGTTTGAAAAAAAGGTGAAAATGTTGGTTAACCTTAAACATCTTACGAACCAAAAACGCTAGAGACTTGAATTAAATTTTATACAATATATTGTAACGTGATACCAAACAGCTATATTTTTTGAAAAAAATCAATATAACGGTTTTTTTTGATAAATCAATAAAACTGAAAAAAAAAAATTTGTCACCTCCAAAATATAATTTCATCTCTAAAACAATTTTGTGCAACGGAGAATAATGTTTTTGACACCTGATAAAATTTTGAGAAAAATCAAATTGACAGTTTTTTTTACAAAAAATAAAAACCTAAAAAAAAGTGTCGACTCAAATATCTCTTCAAAAATTTTAAATATTGGCTTCAAACTAATTTTATCTTATAAGAAATATTGTTTGCAACATTTGGTAAAATTTAAAAAAAAATCGAATTGACAGTTTTCTTACAAAAAATAAAACTCTAAAAAAAAAACAATATTAAAACTTGGTAAAAATTTACTTTCGGCTCAAATAGCTTTTCAAAAATTAAAAATATTGGCTTCAAACTTATTTTATTTCAGAGAAAATATTGTTTTCAATATTCAGTAATTTTCATATAAAAATCCAACAGTCCGTTTTTTTCATAAAAAATAAAATCTACAAAAAATAGTGCGCAAATTTGGTAAAAATACATATAGACAAACTTTTAAGCAAGACAAATCGACAGACGGGATGGGAAGTTATCAGTGTGGGTCGCATCCCAGCCTCTTTTTATTTTTTTATTTTTTAAGTATATTGAAGAATTGTCTGCCTAAGAATTTGTTTCTACTGTGGCGCAGTGTTAATCATATGCGTTTTAATGCACATGATGGGATGTCTATAGTTTACTGAATTGGTTCAGTGAAGTACCTATCCTAGGCAGCTCATCAGCTCTTTCGATTTCAGCTTCATCGCTGTGACCTATGGTACCCAGCGGAGTCTTATGTTATGTTGGCTATCAATGAATTTGAGGCCAAAAAAAAAAAAAATCAAATGGGGTGGCGCAACAGTCCGTTGTGAACCAGGGCCTAGTGACTTACAACTCTCAACCATTCCAGTGTGCGAGTACTGTTGTCAGGAATGGAAGGGACCTACAGTTTAATGCCGAATCCGAACGGCTAGTTTGAGAAAGCACTTTTTCATGACAAGAATTACTCTTGAAGGATTTGTCAATTCCTCGCAAGAGGCAGTACCCGCGAAAATTATTTTTTTTTTTTTTAAATTAAGGTGGCACAGGCAGGGATTGAACCCAGGCCCTTTGCATGACAGTCCAACGCACTAACCATCATGCTACGGAATTTGAGGCCACTTTGAAAACTATTTTGCAGCGTATGTCAATGCCAATAGCTCGTCTTGAAAAAAGATGTTTGGATTGGAAAACTTGAAGGACTTGGCAAGATTGAGTGTCTCAGAGAAGAAACCTACTCCTACCCCAGTATCCGTTTTTGAGCCTTCATACATGTTACCACAAGTTTGCACTGGTTTAACGATTGCAGTGATTCGATCCTAAGTTTCTGCTGATGATCCAATTGCAAGAGTAGAATGGTATCTCTACTTTTAAAGAACTCTCTAGTATTTTTAGGCCCGAGTTCATCTTTTTATCAAGTCGTACCTACTCATAAGTTTGATAATTTCTAGGGATTGCATAATCATGGATTTCGTTCTATTTTTAAAAAATGCTAGGTCTTAGAACTAGGACGCAATAATTTGTTGTTGTTATAAGGAAAAATCAATGGTTACCAGATTTAGGTTGTTTTTGCAGATTTTCGTTTTTTTTGCAAAAAAATGTCAATCGAACTTCCAATCCCATCAAAAGATTTGTCTTGCTTAAAAGTTTGTAGGTTTTTACATTGGGTTAAAATAGTTGTCAGTTGGATTATTCTTAAAAATTTTAAAATTACCAACAATATAATATTCTAATTTTTTTAAACTGGTATGGTAAAAAAAACCACCCATGTCAATTTTTTTAGAGCCCTTTCTGTTTCTTTTTGCATTATTATCTGTATAACAAAATTTATTTGAAGTCGATATCTCTTCTGGTTCTTGAGCTACGGACGACGAAAAAACGTCTTTGTTTTGTTTTATCATTAGTAGTACGCGTGGCGTGATGGTTAGGGAGTAGGACTGTTATCTCAGAGGTCTTGGGTTCAATCTCAACCTCTGCCACTTAATGCTTATTTTATAGGTACTGATTCTTGCAAGGAATTGGCAAATTAACCAAGAGTAAGTGCTTTCTTAAATACGCCGTTTGGATTTGGGAAAACAAAATGTAGGTCACCTATAGGAATGTCCAGATTCTCTGAGAGCTTTTGCTTAAAAGTTCTTAAGCTCTTTCAAAACAACCTGATACCTATCGTATAAATGCATTTTGACGCAACTGACGGATATAAAAATGGTGAATAATGCGATGACTTAACTCAAATTAGCATTTTTTTGTAAACTACTGTCAAAATTATCTAAGCTTGTTCCAAATTTAATTTTGTTTTATTTTAAACGAAAAACCATTAACAATAATAAGATCCCAGTTAATGATACATAATTATCAATTATCCATGACCAAAGACCATAGAATTTAACAATAGAAAATAACACAACAAAAACAACATTTAGCAACTACTCTTTTTGTTAATAATACTTCCAACCAACCCACAAAACACTCGGTTCTATTGTGTGTTGTGGCCACAGGAGGATACGACTCCAGGCCAGGCCAGGCCAGACCACTGACCGAAACCCGCAGGCAGCAGTGGCTATTATTTTTTAAAACTATTAACTATTGTCTTTTCTATGATAGAGGTCAATAGTTCCTCGATATAACTTCCAAGTGAGGGTACATATATAGGATCATATGTGGTATGACGTGTGTGAACAGATAAGTGCGGCAATCCAGATAGGTTTTGTATCTTTTAGGTAGTACCTACCTGTTTTATATGGTAGTCCATGATGTGAAGATACAGATAGATAGATAGATACTTTATCATATATTAACTGACCTTTAGCTCGACCATCCTCAAGTCCGCAAAGTTAAAAACCTCAAAGGAGCAAGTACTTTATGGCGTATATATCGATTATTATTACTTTCGTACAGGTAGTGTACATGAACTCATGGCAAGTATCAGGTATCGATATTAGATATTAACCCAGAGACCTGGTAATCGAAGCCATTTGAAAATACCGTTGCAGATTATATATATTATTTAACCTTTCCATATTTGTTATGTCAAACCTTTCTACAGTGTATGTCCTTATTAATTCGACGTATGTAACTATTTACTTACATAATTTATAACAAATGAGTCAATGACCAATAAAACTCAGTTTTATTGTACAAAATCGATAGATAATTCGATAACGCATGTATTGCATTCAACAGTGCTGTCTCCCAGACAATAACAAAGTGAAACAAAATATTTTTGTTTATATCAATAAATATATGAAGTTATAGACATTTACATAATCATCCCAAAAATATTGGAGTATATAAAGTTCTAACGATTAGATTCTTTTTATGAAGGGAGCACTTTCTTTTATTTTTAACGATAACATACACGCAAGCACGTTTGCAAGGATGTTTTTGTTAGCTTCTTTTTTTTTGGTTATTTGTTTTTATTATTATTTTTATTTGGGGAGAATTTGTTTCTTATTTCATTTTACTACTTTTTGTTGTTTTTGTTTGTATCCTGAAATTTGAATCTGATAGTGAAAAAATAATAATTAAAACAAGCCCCAAATATACTTTATTTATTACTTGATAGTTTGATTAACATACTTTTTGTATATAAAGCAAAGGATTTCTTTTAGTTGGTCTTGAGAAAAGGTGGTTTTATGTATAATTGCTACCGGTATTAATTTGGAGTGTATAAAGTAATAGCTTTTTGGTAAGCTATTAAATTTTGTTTGCTTGTTGCTTTTAGTAAAAGTTCGTGATTTAAAAAGAAAAACTTGAAGTTTAAGGGAAATTATCTTCTATCGCATATGAAATCGATTAGTTATAAATTTGTTTATGTTTTTATTAAGGTTTGAATAATGATGAAGAATATAGTTTTTAATTTGGGTCAAATTAATTAAATTCGAAAAAGTGTAGTCAAATTTAGGACATCGTGTTATGAGTTCAAACATCAAACTTCTTTAATTAAATATAAGTTTGAACTTTTCCAGGTTTATGTAAAGATAATCTTTGGTTATAATTTCAAACTTTTTTTCTTCTTTAGGACTGTTTCAACAATTTAAGTGGATTTTTGGGTTAGAAAATTTGGATGGCTTGGAAATTGCACCAACGATATGCACAATATTAGATTCAAATTTGGAGTATGAGCTCAAATTTGAATAAGTAAGTGAGCTTAAAATCATAAAATGTGGTTGTGGTAAAAAAAATATTCCAAAAGACTTAAAAATGAAAAAATAAGGACGGAACGCAACTCGTTTTGATAACTTCATGCCCTTTATAATTTAGTTTTTTCCACTTTATTACTAAAGAACTTAGAAAAGTAAGCAATACTTTAAAGTTGAGGTAATTTTTTTCGAAAAATTCAAAAAGTTTAATTGGTTTAGTTGGTCAAACGAAGAATACTTTTTGCTAACCGCTGTTTGTTTGCGCTAAGAAAACAATTGAGTGGCAAAGTCCTCTCTCATCTTATAATCCCCGTTCTGCTATACGCTGCAGAAGTATGGACTATGACAAAAGCGGATGAAAGCACCTTGGGTCGTTTCGAGAGAAAAGTTCTTCGTGTGATCTACGGTCCCGAATGCATCGAAGGGGAGTGGATTAGAAGATGGAACGACGAGCTGTACGGGTTGTACAGCGACGTAGACTTAGCCAGAAGGGACGCAGAGTGCATGGAAACCAATGCTCCGGCCCAGAAAATCTTCCGATCCACACCCACAGGACCCACAGACACAGGGGAGACAGCGTGGCGCGCACAAGTGGAAAGTGACCCCACCCAACTTGGAGCGCGAAATTGGAGACTTCTAGCCAGAGACCGAGCTAGATGGAGAAGATTGTTGGGTGAAGCCCTAGTTCCTGAGTAAGTAAGTAACCTTAGATTTACATATTTCAAGGACTAAAGTTACATCTTTAGTTATTAGATTATTTAAGATCACTTGTCTAGCAGAATATGGTCTAACTATTTAATTTGGACTACTCCTCACCTATGAAAACATTCTAGAATTCCAGAAGTTCTTTAAATGTTTCGTATTTGGGAGCTAAAATATACTAGTTTGTAGGGTTTTTGGTGCATTTGACGCTAAAATGTTAGGCATTGTGTTGAAAAGTAGCTTTGTTCCAAAAATAATATATTCTATTGATGAAAAAACCCACAATGTATGCCAAAAAAAATTGTTTATACTCAATTTTCGGGAATCTATTATTACTATCGTTTTAATTCTGTAAGCTGATGCTAGATGACAAATTTTAAATAGTTACTGTTTTAAGTGGACATTTTGAAAATATTTTGATGTCTATGCCATTTAAAGTTCTTTCAGGGGTAAGAGGAATCGACAAAATTTTCAAAGAGTAATTCTTGTCATGAAAAGTTGTTTTTCAAGTTAGCCGTTTGGATTCGGCTTAAGGCTCCCTGCATCCCTGGCAACAATACTCAAAAACTAGAATGGTTGAGGGTAGTGCTTAACGGAATATTGCGCCACCCAATTTATATTTGAGAAAATAGGTGCATTTATATACTTAAATTCTCTTAAAATTAAATAAAAACAAATTAAGGTAAACAAATTACTCGTTGCAAAAAAAAATCTTTTCACTTGAGTTCTCGAGATATTGAAAGCGTTTTTATTAAATTAATAGATATGAAACTTTCATTATTATTATAATTTCATAACATTGTAAAAAATACACGGCAACACCGGTTCTATTATTACTACTGGCTGACAACTGTCACACTCGTCATTTGTAATATTTGTTTACTTTCTCGAACTCGGTTGTTCCTTTTTATATTCACGAACTATCGAAATAAAAAGCTAATAATTCTTGTTAAATCGGTCTTTTATTTCAACAATTATGTTTTTCAGTTAGACATTATTTAAGGAAAGTTTCACTTTTGCTGTTTTTGGGAAACTCATATTTTTGAAATTCGTGTTTAAATCTTAGTTCTAGAGCATCCAAGAAGATTGCTTTAATTTTTTTAAATCTTAAAAGTTTTTGTATTTTATGAAACATTCATTTTAAAAGGAAAATTCTTTAAAGGAATGGACGAACAAACGTGATTTTACACATTTCAAAAAGTCAATTTCAAACAAAACCACATTTAAATTATAGGAACTAATTGACTCTTATGTTAGGATAATAAAATTTTCATTTTTTTCTCTAAAACAAGACAATTTTGTAAACATAATTTCGTAGTAACGAATTGCAGTGTGGTTGCTATGAACTGTCATACTCTAATCGCGTTCCACATACCATCCACACTGCAACGAATAAATTGTTCGCGCTCAACTTAACCTCAAAATTATACCACTCTTGTTTGGTTTGTTAAAAAGGATAATTATAAATTGACAATTCGTCCCTGTCTGAGAATATAAATAAAGCTCATGTGAAAGAAAAGTCAAAATATCCAAAGATCCACTGTTCACAGTTCGTAGCTCATGTGCAAGATGCTTAAGAAAGCCTTATACTTTCTATCTACGTCACAAAAATTAAATGGAATTCAAGAATATCAAATTGTCGATCTTCTTATTCAAGGTTTTTCTTTCTCTCGAAAAAGGTCTTACTTACTTAAGGTGGCGCTACAGTCCTGTGTGAACTAGGGCCTCACCCAACAAACTTCTCCATCTAGCTCGGTCCCTAGCTAGATGTCTCCAGTTTCGCGCTCCAAGTTGGGTGAGGTCACCTTCCACTTGTGCGCACCACCTGATCCGCGGTCTTCCTCTACTGCGCTGTCCTGTGGGTGCGGATTCGAAGACTTTCCGGGCCGGAGCATTGGTTTCCATGCGCTCTACGTGACCCAGCCATCTTAGTCGTTGGACTTTTACTTTTCTTGCTAAGTCTACGTCGCTGTACAGCTCGTACAGTTCGTCGTTCCATCTTCTCCTCCACTCCCCTTCGATGCATACGGGACCGTAGATCACACGAAGAACTTTTCTCTCGAAGCGACCCAAGGTGCTTTCATCCGCTTTTGTCATGGTCCATGCTTCTGCACCGTATAGCAGGACGGGGATGATAAGGGTCTTATATAGCAACACTTTGGTCCCTCGAGAGAGGACATTACTACTCAATTGCTTTCTTAGTCCAAAGAAACAGCGGTTAGCAAGAGTTATTCTGCGTTTGATCTCAGCGCTGGTGTTGTTTTCTGCGTTTACAGCGGAGCCTAGGTAGACGAAGTCCTTGACTACCTCAAAGGTACGTCTGTCGATTGTGACGTTTTGACCAAAACGTCGGTGTTGTATGTCCTTTCTAGACGACAGCATGTACTTTGTTTTGCCCTCATTAACCGTTAAACCCATTTTTGCCGCCTCTGCCTCAATACTCACAAAAGCCCCATTGACATCACGCTGAGTTCTTCCGATTATGTCAATTCGTGAATTCTCCATGGTAATCCTGAACAAACGGACGAGTTTGGCAGGGATGCCAAAACCAGACATGGCTCTATACAGCTCGTCCCTGTAGATGCTGTCATATGCGGCCTTGAAATCGATGAAAAGATGGTGGGTGTCGATTTGGTGCTCTTGAGTTTTTTCCAGGATCTGCCGTAATGTGAATATTTGATCAACTGTGGACTTTCCTGGTCTAAAACCACACTGATAAGGACCTATCAGGTTGTTGACGATGGGCTTTAGACGTTCACATATTATGGCAGAGAAGATTTTATAGGCGATGTTAAGTAGACTTATTCCTCTATAGTTGGTGCAGTTTAGAGGGTCTCCTTTTTTCAGGATCGGGCAAACAATACTGAGGTTCCATTCATCGGGCATGCTTTCTTCCGACCATATCTTACAGATAAGTTGGTGCATGCTCCTAACCAACTTATCTCCAGCTGCTTTAAAGAGCTCGGCATTCAAGCCATCTGCTCCAGCGGCTTTATTAGACTTCAACTTAGATATGGCAATCTTTACTTCGTCTAAGTCGGGAGGACGGGATTGTTGGCTTTCGTCGTCTATATCGAATGGGTCATCCTGCCTGACAGCGGGATTCAGTTCTTCATCGCCGTTATACAGTCTGCAGAAGTGGTCCTTCCATATCCTCAGCATTGACTGCGGTTCCACTATGATGTTTCCACTTTCGTCTTTGCAGCCTTCGGTTCTAGGTTTATGTACCTGTGAATTTCGTTTCACCTGTTCATAAAACTTTCGAACCTCATTCCTGCTTTTATACCTCTCAACATCTTCGACCGCACGCTTCTCATGCCCTCTCTTTTTCCTTCTGAAAAGTCGGCGTTCCTCTCGCCTCTTCTGCTCATAGAGCTCACGAGCAGCTCTCGTCCTTTTATGCAGCGCCGCTTTGCGTGCCTGTTGTTTGGCTGCATTTGCCTGCCGACATTCCTCATCAAACCAGGGGTTCCTTGTTGGTGGCTGCTGGAAACCCAGCACATCAGAGGCGGCTTCTCTGATTGCATCTTCTCAATGTTGCCACTGGTTTTCGATACATTGTGTTGGCGGCAGAGAACTTCGAGAGAGGTTACTTGTCACTCGGTCGGAAAAGGATTTGGCGATCTCTGGCGATTGTAGCCGTTCGACGTTGTATCTTCTCCCAGCACCTCCCTGTTTTGCCTTGGGTCTGGAAATCCGAAGTGCTACCCTGGCTACAACGAGGTAGTGGTCCGAGTCGATGCTAGCTCCTCGGAAAGTTCGTACATCCATGATGCTGGAAGCGTGTCTGGCGTCGATCGCAATATGGTCAATCTGGTTGACGGTAGATTGATCTGGAGAAGTCCAAGTTCCTTTGTGGATGTTGAGGTGTGGAAAACGCGTACTGGCTACCATTACGTTTCGCCCCGCAGCAAAATCTATGAGCCTGAATCCATTGTCGGAAGTGTTGTCGTGCAGGCTGTTCTTCCCGATTATTCCACCAAAGATGTCTTCCCTTCCTAGCTTGGCATTAAAATCGCCCAGGACTATTTTAATATCGTAGCTAGGGCACTGCTCATATGTTTTGTCTAAGAGCTCGAAGAACATATCTTTGGTGTTGTCGTCTTTCTCTTCTGTGGGGGCGTGCGCGCATATCAGGCTAATGTTGCCGAATTTAGCCTTGATGCGTATGGTCATGAGGCGCTCATTGATGCACCTATAGCTCAAGACTTCTTGCCTAAGTCTGGCTCCAATGACGAATCCGCATCCAAATAAGCGCTGTTGGTTTTCGTGGTAGCAGTCACCATAGTAAATATCGCAGTTTTTCATCCTCTTTTTGCCCGGCCCATCCCATCGTATTTCCTGGATGGCGGTGATATCTGCTTTATATCGTTCTAGGGCCTCCGCTAATTCTTCGGCCGCACGTGGTCTGTTAAGGGACCTAACATTCCACGTGCATATCCGAAGTTCGTTGTCCTTTATTCGTTTGCGTTGGTTGTCAACAGTGAATCCGTCCGTATCCGAGGCTTGTTGGTGCTTCGCAACTTTGAAAGCTTTTACGTGGCCAGGAAGTCACCCCGACGCACAACCTCCAACCTGGAGGGCCAGATCCTAAGTATAACTCCAAGGATGGGGAGCCGGATAAAACCGCTCCTTACAGGCCTGGGCTCCGAATAAGTCGAAGAAGCCCTATAAGGTGTTCACTAAGTAGTTCAACCTTACTGGAACTGTAGACGCCACCGTTGATTCCATCTCGGGAATTCCTCCGCTGCCGTCTGGATAAGGAGAGGTGCCTTAGTGGAAACACCTCTCCCCACCTCTCTCGTTTGCTGCCCCCAACAACTTTCCACTGGGGTTGGAACCCAATCTCCAGTTGAGGTACTAGGCACCCGATGTTCACCACGTGGAGGTGAGAGTAGGAGTTGATAGACAGAGGTTGGTTTTAAGAAAAAACCTATGGACGCTTGTGTCCGAAAAAGGTCTTATGAAAGTAATTTAAAGTATTATTTAAGTTCATGACCCCTACGGACCCCGCCCCTCTGGATCAGCCTTTGATGTAGAAGTCTTAATTTATTCCCTGTCTGTGCCACCTGCAAAAACTTTTTTTCGTTCGGGTACTTCTTCTTGCGAGGAATAGACAATGATTTAAGTAATTCTTATCATTAATAGTGGTTTTTCAAATTACCCGTTCGGATTCGGCATATAAACTGTTGGTCCTTTTCATACTTGACAAAGGAATAGTTGAGAGTTGCAATTTACTAGCCATTGGTTCTCCAAATGGACTGTTGGACACATACTAGATCTTGAAACTATTGCCTGTATATCAACATTTATTTTTAGTCGATATCTTTACAGGTTTTTGAGCTATGGCCGACGAAAGTGCATATAACTGTTGATTAATATTCTATTGAACTTACAATTCCAACAAATGTTAAAATTTTCGATTTGACAACAATAATTATAACAATGAAGGCATTTCGAGAGCTAAGGGTCAAAAACTGTGATTATTTATAAAAGTAACTTCATAAAACATTACCCTATTCCTGTCTGAAGACAAGGCTGAAAATTATACAAAATATTGTTCTGTTGTTGATTGATTTCATCAATTTGATTAAAAATTGATATTATAAAATCAATAGGTACTTTTTTTTTTAATTTTGATTTTTTTTTTCCGAAACTATAGACAAAACAATCACATAGGTTTTGAATTCCTTAGTAGGTATTGTAATCCATTGGTAAGAGATGGAATGAAAAAGTATTCTACATTCGTGTAGTACTGCTAAAGAACTAATATCTGTGTCTCTTGACAGTACGGTAATAGTAAGGCTCAAGGTAATTCTGAGATAAGAAACTGTACGAGGGTGTTCAAGTGACTTAATTGTTTTAATGATGTTATCACCACCAATCATTTTAAATGATGTACGTTCAATACTGTCCAAGAGACTTAAGTAAGTTGCATGAGAACCATCCCATCATGATCAGGCTTAAGCCAAATCTGAGGCTTGGGTAATAGCTAGATCTGTGGGGGAGAAAAAGTGTTTGCACCAAATTAGGATTCCTAAACATCTAGTGGCATTTTTGGTGACATCGCGTATTAGATCCTTACAAAAGAGAAGATTTGAGATACACATACCAAGAATTTCAAGACTTTCAGTCCCCTTGATGAGTGTCACCCATAGATAGTGGCAAAGAAAGTTATGTTTTGAGGACAGTAGGCAGCATAGAGTTTTCGACTCATTAAGTTCAGAGACGAAACAGGGACAAATTTTTCAGGTCGGAAGTTCTTTTTGTATCTTATTTAATTTGAGTTTTAACAACACAAATGACATATGCATAATATTAAAAAGATAAAGGCATCTTCTTTCAATATATGTAAGCCTATGTCGGTGTCAGCAGCCTTTAATTAATCTATAGTCTAGTGATTTGCCTATGATAAACCATGTTTTGTTTTTAACATTGAAAGTCTTTTGGGGCTGCAAGACATCAATTTTTGTCATTAGATATTTCGACCCAAGTTCTTATTTTTCGGTTGACAACTCCAAATTTGTGAGCTGTCACAAATCTTAACTTGTTTTTAAAATATCGCCTCTAGTAAAATTTGGTCTAGTTGTTTCCATATCGTATTAATATTGGGTTAGGTAAATAACATGGATTGTTTCGGAAGGCCGAATACATTAACAACTAATAAAAGAAAGAACAGTGATAAAAATTATTATTAAAAATTGTCTTATCTATATTACAGAAGTTTCTGAGGATTTTAACGTCATATCTATTATGTCGGAATTTGTTCCGATGTTTGAGGAATCGGGTCACAAGTATGTTCGTTGAAAAATATCTAAATTTTCACCGTCAAAAACCTTGTCAATAGCCATTGTTTGTCCTTAATTTGTTCTTCAAAAAAAAAACATACCAATCATGCTTAAGATTTGGTGTTCACTAGATTTAACTCCTAAGTCGCTTTTTACTTTTTCAAAACAATAAAATAAGTGTAGTGCTATTCCAAGATATTTTATCGCAAACCCTTTAACACAACATAATATGCATGAGACTTGAAAAATACGCTTTATTTGTCAATAATGAAACAACAACTTTCATAAACATTATTTTTCTGAAAGGGTGTTATAACTTTCCCTTTTGTTAAAAACTAAACACTCTTTATCTTCAGATTTTTTGAATAAATCAGTTATTACGTAATATGCTTTGTTGGTAAGTTTGCTAATATTAAATTGTAGGGTTGTCAGCACTGCTTTCAAAGTGAACAGTTGAATTTTAAAATCACTTCATAAACTTGTTTCAATTACTTTACTTTTAAAACTTAAAGTTAATCGAAAAAGTGAAACTTACAAAAACACAACATCTCCCATCTGCAATATATGTAAAAAGTCACAGGAAACGATAGATTAAGTGGTAAATATCGAGACCAAAACCTCTTAAAACTACGAACCATCGCATCACATGACTGACAAAAGAAATATTTGCGAAACCTGAGGAAAACCAAATCTCTACGTTTAACATTGGAAAAGCACCCAAATTCTGCAAAAACAAACATGACATGACTTCTATGAATAATGCAGATTTCAAAAAATTATAAAATATTATTGATAATTCGCTTGATGCAGCCCTGGCCAATATGGCCACAAAAGATGATATACTAAATCTTAACAGAGAAATCGATCATCTTCGCAAAGTAAATCACCTGAAAATTACAGAGGAATTTTATTCATGTGTGTAATTGCAAAAATATTTAGCAATATATAGTTGTGAGGCTCGAAAAATGGATCGAACCGAACAACATTTTATCTGGTCTACAAGCTGGTTTGAGAAAAAACTTTTCAACGATCGATCACATTACGCCATCATCTATAGCCAAAGCGTTTCAAGCACGTAACAAAAAGGTATTCGCATTTTTCATTGACTTTGAAGCTGCTTTTGACCTAATCAATAGGAATGCTCTTATTTATAACTTGACACAAATTGGTATATCTACAAAGTTCCTGAAAGTAATTAGAGAGATGTACACGGGTACGAGGGCTTCTGTTTGGGATGGAGTGAGCTTTTCAGATTGGTTAAGCACCACCACAGGAGTCAAATAAGGATGCCCACTTAGCGCTCTTTTGTTCTCGTTATTTATAAATGATGTTGCGGATGAACTTTCTGAGGGAATAAGAATAGTTAGATGCACTGTTCATGCCTTACTATATCGTTATACTTTCAGATTCAACCGAAGGTTTGCAATTGATGATTAATCGCTTATCTGCATATTGTAACAAATTTGGACTTTCTATCAACACGACAAAGTCCAAAATATTGATATTTACCCGTACACAAAGCGCTTAAAATGGAAGAAGCTGGAAATATAATGGTAGGCAATTGGAGGTAGCAAAAGAAATCAAATTTCTAGGCTTGAAATTGAATCCAACATTAAATTTCAAAATTCATTTATCGGAGAAAGCCCAAAGCTCACAAAGTTGGATAAATTTAACATGGAAAAATATCTTCTCTAACAAACAAATTAATTTATCTACAAAATACAAAATATTTAATTCAGTAGTGAAATCTTCTCTCTTGTATGCTGCTCAGGTTTGGGGATCAGAAGAATATGAAGAAATCGAAAAATTTTAAAGGAATTTTATAAAGAAACTTTTCAACTCACCTCTGAATACGCCTAGTTATATCATATCTTTAGAAATAGGACTTCCAAAACTTCTAACAAGCACCCTGAAGTCTCAAACTGAATACATCATCAAAGTCTGCAGCAACCATCAGAGCACAAGACTTTCGAAAAAAACGTCTTTTATATAAGCTGAGAAACGAGGACTGGTGGTTTGCAAGGTGGCAATCTGTTGGCAATGAGTGTGGAGTAAGATTGGATGATGATTTCAGCAATGTAAACCATGTGAAAGAACAAATAGAAGAAGCTCAAGACTCATTCATAAGAATAATCTACAGTCAGCTCAGCTATAATCTTGGTGCATTCACTAAGTTCCCATGCTGCCTAATCTTTTAAGCAACATGGGAAGTTCTCAACTTAAATGGGAGTCCTTATAATGGTAGTTTTAACCAATTCTGTACGTTGTGCAACTTAAAATCAAAAGAAGATTGTCTACATTTCATTAGTATCTGTTCAATATTTAAAACTCAAAGACGCTTCTTTTTCGGGAATAACACTCTTACCCTACAAGAGACTATAAACATCCTCAACGAGCATTACTGGAATACATTAAATACATTTTTGAAAGATATTTACAAGCATAGATTGTTATTAATAACAGAATTCTATAAAATTCAAAACATACAAAAATTTGAATATTCTTGATTTTTTTTTTGGCAACCTGGCTGACGGCCGGCGTAGCCATTAAACTTAAATTCAAAAATTGCTTAAAATTTTGTAAATTAATGAATTACTTACTACTACTACTACTACTACTACTACTACTACTACTACTACTACTACTACTACTACTACTACTACTACTACTACTGTTAAACTGTAAAAAGAAAAAAACTCTTTAAAATTAGGTCTTCAAATCTTCAAGCCTCAAAGTTCATTATAAATGAAATTTTAATTTATGTTGCTTTAATTAACCAAATCCAAAATTAAAATAGAATTTAAAAACACACCTCAAGGCAGCAAACATCTTACTAATGCGTAGAAGAAAGTCCACTCCTTCAATCTAACTCTCCCAATACAAAAAATAGAAACTCATATCCGTATAAATCACTTCCCCAAAAATAAAATCAATTTCGGTCTTAATTACATGTTGCAATAACGAAGAACGTCTCCTCCTCCAAAGTTTATTAGAAGCCAAAGCCAGTTTAAAATTGAATATCCCTAAAAACAAAAGTTTCATTTCATGAGATGAATATTTTAGGTTTGGCCACCGCCGCGCCACCTCGTAGTCCCATAGTCATCATGGCAGCGGTTTTGCTTTGAGGATTTCAATTTGTCCCAACCCAAAAATAGAAACAAAAATATATGAAACTTTTAAACCTCAAATGGTAAAACATGCGTTCTATTGGAGCTAACTTTGTTTAGACCTTTTTTTGATCTGCATTTGAAGTCAATATTTGTTGAAGTATAAATCACATATTGCCTGGCTCTGGCACTGGCACTGGCACACGTTGTTGCCAGGCGATGCCATCCACCAATACAACAAATTAATGAAATGCACGTCCGTCAGACGCTGTCCATCGTCGGTTGGTCGGTCGTCTGTAGGTCTGTCCGACTCAATGAACATTTCATGAACTTGCAACATCGATTTTCCTGTAAAATGCACATTCAATTTGATTTGCATTGAGAAGAGATTCGATGAGAGACGAAACGTGAAAAGGCGGCGGGCGGCGCATAAATTATGTGGGCGCTCAGATCCATATCTTCCACCATCAACATCTCTAATCAAAAAGACTTAACCAACTTCTCCCTACTCCTTACTCCCAAGTCCCACAAGGAAGACCGATCAACGTGAATAGTGGTTACGACTTATAAGAGTCCAAATCAACGAGCTTAACGTTTCCTCTCAGCTCCAGCTCCAGCTCCAGATATGATGATGATGGTGATGGCTTTGGCTATGGCTTTGGCTTGAATCCAAAATCCAAACGAATTGATTTGCCTCGCAAGTCGCAGTAACAATAATCAATCGGGAACGAGGCTAACCAATTCGGGAATAACAATTTCCGATTTGGTAGTGAAATCAAATCGAACTTTGTGTCTTGTGCGTTGCGTATTGGCTGTCGGTTTGTGGTTATTTCTTTAGCTCAGTTTTCGAAGAAAGAAACACTGATTTACAATATTGGAAGCCATTAATCTTGCGTAGCTATAGCCCCTACTTGTCAAACGTCAGTAAATGCATATGACGGCTGCGTTATTGGCAACGATTGGGGATTTGTGATGTTTGTGTTTTTGTTTTGTATTTCCTTGGTTTGAGTTTTTAGTTTTTGTGTGTTGTAGGTATGTTAGAAGTCTGGAGGCAGAATACGAATTAATTCCTCAAAATATTTTGAAAGAACATGATTTTCATTTTTCTTAGACAGACTCGAAAACGGTAAACGCGGGCATAAATTATTTTCCAAAAACAAAAATAAAGTAAAATAGAGAAATGGATTGGAACAAAATAATGGAAATGGGGAACTTTGGGTCAAGATTAAAAATTTTTCAAGTTGGGTTTTAGAACTTAATTGAATGCGAGAAGTTGAGAGTCATGTGAATAACCTCTTCTGATTCAACTTTAGGCATCTAATTGACTTACATTGTGTATAAAATAACTTTCTAACTGTTAAATACAAATAATATTGTACAATACAACAATTATGCAAAGAAAGAGAGAAAGACTGGGGCATGGCAAGGCATTCCACATTCGTGTAGTACGACTAAAGAGCGTTTTCTTGCACTTCAAAATATGGACGAAGTTGGATTCAAAGGTAAAATGATGGGCATACCTTATAGCAGAGCATTACAGTTATACTAATTAAAGCTGGCTATTTTAATAGAGGGTAAGGGTTAAAAATTACGAGCCAAGGGTTAGAGATTTCTTCGTCTATGCAAGAAATTCGTCCCCCTTTCTCAGCTGGTTATCGACCACAAAGCCTCCAAAAGCACTCATAAGTCATATAAATGCGCAGATGCTATCATAAGAAGATTAAGACTTTTGGGCAGAACTTTAACCGAGGCTCTTACATCGCTTTATCTCTTGAACTGAACACCAATACAATGTTCAATGGCCTTTGTCTTTTATCGACACTTTTAAAAGCAATGTTCATTTTCGAAATATCTAGTTGCATTTCGATCCACCCTACCTCCCTTCCTTAAACAATTCTGCACAATAATTGCACTTCTAAGAATATCCAATCCATCAGTTTAACATTGAGATCACTTTTGGTCGTTCTCTGAAGTATGATCATCATTATTTGCTCTACGACAAGAGTCCGGGTCTGGCTTCATTTAAAAATTAGTTCATTTACTATTTCACGTACGACTTGTAATGAGAGAAGTATGTTTGTTTTATCGTTTGCTACATATTTCTCAACCTATTGAACTGAGGGCTTACACCAAGTATAGAGACTCTTTCTTTAGCCGCGCATCAAGAATGCAAACTTAAAATAGTTTTCAATAAGCTTTTTTGACAGATTACGTGTGACTTCTATCAATCTCCTTTTAAATTTTTCTTTGCTCTTATTTTTTAGAAAATCGGCGTTGTATTTTTAGTGAAAGGGCTTTGGAAATACTCAATGAAAATCCTACTTTTCTCTGGCTCAATATACCATTATATGCATAGAGCAATGTTATGGTGTGGTTTACGGCAGCATATGATTAGATTATTTAGAAGAATTGTAAAAAGCTTAGAATTTAAAGCTTCAAAATTGTAATGTTGCAAATTTCTTCTATACCCCTTTCAATAAGAAGTAGTTGTGTCATAGAAACGTAATTAATAAAGTAAAGTGTGCTACCTCAATCAAAAACTAAAAGTATTAGCCTTGGAACTTTCTTATCAATACAAATCAATATACCTGGATAGCCGGCAGAGATTATATAAAATTTCCATTATTTATTTGACATAAATTGCCGTATCATAAAAGTAAAATAATGCGTTCGGATTTTGTCCCAAATATGGTGAACAAATTTTCTTAGCTAAAAAATCGACTTTTCCGTTTCAATGTTGGATGCAACTCTTTCAAAGGCACAGACACTCTCACAATAAAACTTAACGAATACTGAGCTTCATGCAAGAACAGGTCATGACCCTATAGACTGTTTTTTACGAAGACTAACGGATCAGTCAACTGGTAACACATTTCGAAAAGGTCAACGGAACATTGAGGGCCAAGCGATTATACAGGAATGCAGAAAAGTGGCCTGACCTAGACGTACTTGTCGAAGAACGGTTAAGCAGCTATTAAACCGACTGTGGAACAATTAGAAAGAGCTGAGAAATATTTACACAAATCGTAAGTAAATAAGTGACAATTATCCGTAATAAACTTGAATACGATTAAAATTTTTGAATTCCTACACCCTCAACACATGACCATCCTTTTGAGAATAATCAATATTGATTTGGTTTTTCTAATTTTATTCACAAATTATTATTATACAACTTTGGGAGAGTCAAGGGGGGTGCTGTATGGTTACCAGAAGAGCATAGAAATTACACAACAACTTTAATTCATTAATACTATACAAAGTTTTGGAAGTTCTAGAGTCAACTTTATTCTTCTATACCTCAACTGTAATCGCTATAAGATGATTTCGACAAGCCTAAAACAACTTTTTAACGAAATTGATATAGACAAGTTCATTGTTTTTGGTGACATTAATTGTAGAACAGGAAAGAGAAGTTCTGTAGATATCAGCCCTACAGCAGAAATAAGGTCCTTGAAAGATACCACTTGCGACAGCAACTTTATTGTATTTCTAGAACTTCTTGAAGATATTGGTTTTATTGTAAATGGAGGAAGCTTCAATGATAAAGAAAGGCAAGTATACATTTGTCAGTATCAGTGGGTCTTCTGTAATAGTTTACTGTGGATTAGGTTATTCAGTGACATTTTTGAAACACAAATCTTTCCAACTCGTGGATTGAACTTGGGTTCAATCCCTGCCCGTGCCATTTAGTTTTTTTTTTCACGGGTACGGTTACTCACGTCACGAAACTTGCTTTCTCAACTGTTGCTAATTTTGTAAGCATTCCAACATCTTTCAAACAATCACTCCTATTGAAAAAGGACCCGCTAATAATATAACAAATTTTCGTTGATTGTAATTTTTGGGCTGATGCTGATGACATTGTATTGCTCTCTGGCAGTGCTTCTAAACTGCAAATTCGTATAGACAGTTTTATTGACATTCAATCTTGACAAATCAGAAATAGTAATCTTTCGAAATGATTTTAAAGCTTAAGCTTATTTACAAAATCCAAAAAAACATGCCTTTTAGTAGACACAAAATACAAAAAAAGGTAGTTTAAAAATTTTCATCTATGATTCTCTTCTATAGATCATCGCCTTGGTGGTATATTTTTGGATCAGCAGCCAATCTTCTTCATTAGGTAACTTATTGTTTCATTGTCGCTTAGGTAGCTTTTTCCAAAAAAAAAAAGTCTCCTTAGCTCCTTTAATAATCTTAAAAAATTAAGCCTAAAGTAATTATATTCATATAGATTATAATTAAGTTTCGAATAAATGTCCCTTTCCGTAGATGTTCTCGCCTTTTCTATGAATGTGTTCCTTTCACTTTTATCGATCGATTGCATAACCTCGTACAGTGCTTTTTTCATCTGGAGACCAGTACATCCATTCAGTTCTAGAATAGTACCACAATTTGCAGCAAGATCAATCCAATCCTTGTAGAATCCAGTTTTTCGACGCATGACACTTCTCAACATAATATTTGGCAATCGGTTTCGTCCATATTAATCACCTGTATCAAATAGTCTGTGCTTAGCTTTAATGTTGTGTCGAAAGCCCTGTTCTAAAATGATACATGTACTTAGCCGTACTTAGAGGGAAGGGAAATACTTTTCTTAGGAAGAATCGAAGCAAATTTTCAACGATTTCGTGTTTCCGAACACCCCAGATCTGTACTCCATAAAACAGAACTGCTTTTGCAGTTGCGTCGAAAACTTCATATTTGGCGTTTGTTGATATGATGTTATTATGGAAAATTTTCTTCCAGTTCAAGCAAATAGCAGTTCTAGCAGCCTTGGCTCTGAGGTGTTTGCCCATGTTCAAATTAAACGTGAGAGTCATTCCGAGATAAATATAATCCTTGACTACTTTCAATACTACTCCATCATATCTCCAGTTTTCTTATCTTACGGTCCGTACTGCACCATTTTAGAATACCATTATCTTACATTTTGCAGAATTTACTTCCAGTCCCCATCTTTTACAATAATCATATAGCCTATTGATTATAAGCTGCAGTGAAGCTATAGACTCTGATGACAAAATGACAACATCATAAGCATATATAACTACTTTTATTTTTAAGCTTTCAAACTCCACTTCACAAGGAGGCCAATTAACCAAGTCATCAAGAAATAACGCAAATAACAACGGACTGAGATCGCATCCTTGACGTAGTCCTCGATTTATTTGGATTTCTCTTAATTTGCCACATCTATTATGTACGCTAGCTGTCGTTTCATTGTAAAGTTTTTCCAGTGCTTTAACAAACTTGGATGATACACCTAAGTTGTAAAGTTTGTAGAACAGCGTTTTTCTGTCAACTGTATCCAATGCTGTTTTCAAGTCAACGAAAAAGGTATAAAGTTTAGCATTACGGTTTAGTTTGCTTCGTATTATACATCCAAGAATACAAAAGTTATCGGCTACTTTACGTACCCTTTCCGAAACCCTGACTGATACTCGCTCAGTTTGTTGTTTAAATTTAACCAGTTAATAAGCCTTCTATTTAGTATTGAAGTGTAAATCTTCAAACTTGCATTAAGAAATGATATTCGCCTATAGTTTGCTGGGTCGTTTGGGTCACTTTTTTAAGTATTGACCATATCAAAGCCTAATCGAAGCAATAGGGATGTACAGCAAAACTAAAGATGATATTGAGTGCTTGCGCCAGTTTTTGCTTAAATTCGGTGGAAGTATATTTGAAGAACTCTGCGGAACCGAGTGTATATTCCACATTGTTTGGTGCATAATTGGTGTGAACCCTAATCTAATCAGCTGTCGATACTATGAAGGACTTTCAATGCCTTATGTCAGCTGTCTAATTTTTTGTTTAACATTAAAGAACTATTTGAGCCATTTTGGCGCTCGTCGTCACTTATTTCTGTACAAGCAACGCCATTTAATTTCGCTAATTTAGTCATCAAATTTGAACTGCTTTAACAGTTTCTGAAAGCTTTTCACACTTTGAATCTCGAACTGCCACCAACGCGAATGAAATGTATTATCACATCTATGACAGCTATACCACAAATACCTCGCTTAAGATGTTATAAGTTAGTTAAACGATGCACTTAACATCGAGATGATGCTGGGCGTCTTTTCCTTTGATGTTCGAGAGGCATACCTAACCCAGGGTACTCGTATATAGCATTTGTGTGACACTTAAGCTTACCAAATCTTAAAGCGCGAAATTATTGCACAAAAATACCATATTCATCTGAATTGAATGATTGAATAGAGTTTGGTTCGTTCTGTCTGTCTGTCTGTGCGTCTCTCCGTCTGCGGCCCACCAACTTCAATCGTATATTTTTTAAATGAAAAATGCGGCTATGAAAACTGCAACAGAAACAAAAACAACAACATGAAGAAAACATACAAAAACCTAAATCTCGGTTTTGGCCAGGGCGACATGACGCTCTCTTATGGGCAAATATTTAATTCATGAGTCTGCATGCTGGGCCACTAATGTCTACCAATTCGTTATGCTGCTGGCTAAGATTGGATTTATTTTGTTAAGGTCTTACTTCAAAACGTTTGTTTTCTTATTTTTTATTTCTATATTAAATCGATGCTTACTTTAGGAAATCATTTCATAAGCCTTTTTTAAAAAAAAAAAAGAAACACAGCACTCAGGCTTGGGACGGGACTTAGAAAGTGTGATGTAAGTTTGACTTGAGAGTTGAAGCTTTACAAAATGTATCTTCATGTGTATGGTTTATAAGGGAATGGGTGTTGTTGGGAAGATTTATTGGTTTCAATTTGACCAAAAATTGTTTTGTTTTTTTTTTTCATTGTGACAGGAAACATGATTCGGCTCTCTTGAACGGGCTTGATGTGAGATTATTCCTTCTCGCCTTTGGTCAGTTTTGGAAGCAAGATAATGTTTTTTTTAATGCACCGTATAATGAAAATCTCTAGGGGGCTAGCTTCAATATTAATTGAAATTGTCTTTACAACCATTTTAAGTCAATTTTTATCATGTTTTTCTTTTTGAAGAAGATGAAAACATCTTGTGTGTGGCAAGGAGATGTCTTAAACGATTAATTAAAACCTAACAAAATTATCACACTTTAAGTTTTGTAACAATTGTGTTCATACTTAACACCAAAAAATGTTGTACGAGTACGAAGGTGAAAGTGTTTTGTCAGTTTTTAAAGGTAGTGGAAATGGTAGCTTCTCTTATTAAGGTTTTCTTATAAAATTAATTTTCAAGCCATCATGTTAAAAAGCTGCCGCGTTTAACAACATGTGTAAATGATTAAATTGTGTTATGTAAATCAAGGCCACTGTTATGTTTAAATTTACAGGGCGGACCATAGGTAGGTAGGTAGAAATGGCGATCTCAAGGCAACCTAGCCTGAGATCCAATTAGCGCTGTAGTGCGCCGTTTTCATACCAAAACCTCGTTTGACCTTTGATTGAAAGGGATAGATTGACAGAAAAGCTTCATAGCGATTATGTTAGAGCCATTTTGTCGCATTGAGAAAAAAGATTAGGTCTCTAATCTTTGTCTCAGACAGCTCATCAAGTTCTTGAAAGAATGCTTTTCCAAAGCATTCCCTTCTGGTGTTTGCCAAAGCAGGACATTTGCAGAGGAAATGGATTATGTTTTCACTTTTTCTTTGGTCACTACAGCTACGGCAAAAGGCGTTGTAAGAGATACCCAACTTCTCTGCATGAACTCCTATAGGCCAATGTCCGGTACAAACCGCAACAATCCTGGCTATGTCTTGCCTTGGCCTGCATCGAAGATCGTTTGTACTGGTTTTATTATAGGTGGGCCATATCTTGCTAGATATAATGCAGTTGGGTAAATTGCTCCACCTTCGGTTTGATTCAGTTTGGTAGATAGAAAAGATTCTACCCATCATAGCACCAATAAGAGGAATGTTAACCATTTCCGCAAGTGAGCTACGAAGGGCCGATCCTTGCCTGGCTAGCTCGTCAGCCCGTTCATTTCCCACGATACCACTATGGCCCGGAACCCAGATCAGGGTGACACCGAGGTTAATATTCAGGCTCGCAAGCTCATCGCGACATTGCTGGACCAATTTAGATGAGGATATGGTCGCATTTCGGTTTTGGTTTGGGTTTTGTTTAGGTATCTTACATGCCTCCCTTACTGCCAGCAGTTCAGCCTGAAAAACGCTGGCAAAGTCAGGAAGCCTAAAGGATTTGGATACATTAAGGGACTCAGAAAAGATCCCAGAACCAACTCCGCACTCCATCTTTGAGCCGTCAGTAAAGATGGTTGTGTCGAAACCTATCGACACGATGTCATCCTCCCAATCTTCTCTCGATGGGAAAATAACCTTAAAACCCTTACTAAGGTTCAAAGTAGGAGTGCAGTAGTCAGTGTCTACCGAGATAATATCTGAGGGAATCAATTTCGTAGTGTTGCTGTGACCATAAGGTTTTGACAACCAGCTATTTGATTCCTTCAGCCTAATAGCGCTGTAGGAAACTATGTATTTAATAAAAAGGTCGATTGGTAGAAGATCCAAAATATCGTGGTGCCCACGCAAGCTGTTCTCTGAACCTTCTTTAGCTTATTAATATTATAGGCTTTGCTAAGAGCAGGCCACCACACAATCGAACCATATGTTAAGATTGGGCGTACTACGGCTGTGTACGTCCATAAAATCATCTTCGACTGAAGTCCCCACTTTTTGCAGAAAGTTTTGCTGCAGGCGTAGAAGGCAACACAGGCCTTCTTAACCCGTACTTCAATATTTAGTTTCCAGTTTAGTTTAGGGTCGAGTATAACTCCCAAATATTTTGCACTGGAAGACATTGATAGGATTTGACCATTGAGTCGAGGTAGCGTGAAGGGTAAAGAGCAACAGTTCAGTTTTACTTTGGTTAACTCCTAGTCCACAACTCGTGGCCCAGTTGCTAACTTTCTTCAAAGCTGACTCCGTGATTTCATTAATCACAGAGGTGTACTTTCCTGACACCAATAGCACCAAATCATCCGCGTAGGCTACCGCCTTCACTCCACATCTCTCTAATTTAACGAGAATTGGATCCATGGCCAGAAGCCATAGAAGAGGTGAAAGAACACCTCCCTGGGGTGTTCCCCTACTCACGTGTTTTGTTGCGATTGTATTGCCAAGAGAGGCTCGAATTTTCCTACCACTGAGCATGAAAATAATCCATTCTCGAATGAAGTCTTCTACACCGAATTTAACGAGCGATTCTTCTATGGATTCGGTATGGACGTTGTTAAAAGCACTTTCTATGTCTAGGAAGGTGGCAAGAGTAAATTCTTTAAAATGGATTGTTTGTTCTACAGTACGCACTACCTCATGGAGGGCAGTCTCCGTAGATTTGCCCTTAAGATAAGCATGCTGAGAGCTTTCGAGAGGTCGTCCAACTAGGATTTCTCTAATATGGTAATCAAGAATGCGCTCCAAGGTTTAAAGCACAAAAGATGTTAAGCTTATTGGTCTGAAATCCTTCGCGGATTCGTGACCTCGCCTACCCATTTTCGGGATAAAAACTACTTTGACCTGTCTCCATGACATGGGCACATGTTTGAGAAGGAGACATCCTTTGAAAATTTGTTCCAGCCATGGAGCTGCCACATCATGCAACTTTTGAAGCATAACTGGCAGTATGCCATCCATGCCTGGGGAATTATACAGAGAAAAAGTATTGATGGCACACAAAATATTTTCTCTGGTTATAACGAAATTGACTTGCTCCACATGAGCTACGTTTAGCTCTGTGGTTTCAAGCGATTTGGGATTATCACTCTCGCAACCCGGAAAGTGCGTCTTCATCAGTTGCTCAAGAGATTCGGCTGGAGAGGCTGTCCAGGTTCCATCAGGCTTTTTTAGAAATGAAGGATTAAAATGCTTCGATAAAACTTTGCTGAGCCTTGCGGAGTCCTTTATGTCTTCGATTGATTGACAGTATTCTCTCCAGACTTGTCTTTTGGCTGATGACAGGGCTTGCTTGTAAATTTTAAGAGAGTCTTAATACGGTTGGTAAAATTTATGTTTGTGGCAGATACTAAAAAATTGTCCTCGTCATTTTCCTAAGACTGGACAGTTCTTCATTCCACCAAGAAGGAAGGGTTTTACGGCTATATTTAACTGGGCAAGAGACTCTAAAAGTTTTACTTATAGAAGTTTCAAAGGTTTTAACCTTTGATTCAAGGTCTCCTATCGATTCAGTGAGATTCGGTAAGTTGCTTAGTTTGAAATTCACAATTTGACTAAATTTCGTCCAGTCAGTTCTTTTGGGATTTCTGTAAGGCGGAGGGTTTTTCGACTCGAAATTAATTTGAAAAAGAATCCACTTGTGATCCGAAAACGAATTCAAAGGGGAAACTCTCCAATTATGGTGGACCATAATATACTCGTTATTTTCACACGGAAGAAAGTTGTGTTTCAACGTATGTATAGTGTATACACATTATACCTGTGTAGGTGTTACGTACAACCTCTACAACTATTGCTTACGTGTCACTTCATAACTAAAATCCAAAACGCACAAGAGCCTGACTGAAAACAACACATGAATAGCAATTGCCTGTACTTATTCGTATGCTTATTTCTTATAAACTGAACGTAATAACTTCATGTTTAAGCTGAAAACCTTTTACCACCAATAACATTCCTTCATCATCAACATAAACATGTCTTTATCTATCTATCTGCATAAAGCTGAGCACGCCAATAAACTATTCTTAATCCGTTTTAAACACCTTTCTAACTACACAACCAATAGGCGATCGCTTTACAATTTAAACATGCATGTTCTGCCTCGTTCTTATCTTCAGATAATTTATTTTCCATCCTGGTTCTTCTAATATGAAATTAAAAAAAGAGGCTGGGATGCGACCCACACTGAAACTTTAAATCCCGTCTGTCCATTTGTCTTGCTTAAAAGTTTGTCTATATGTGCTCGTATCAATTTTTACCAAATTTGCGTACTATTTTTTGTAGATTTTATTTTTTATGAAAAAACGGACTGTTGGATTTTTATATAAAAATTACTGAATATTGAAAACAATATCTTCTGTGAAATAAAATAAGTTTGAAGCCAATATTTTTAATTTTTGAAAAGCTATTTGAGCCGAAAGTAAATTTTTACCAAGTTTTAGTAATGTTTTTATAGAGTTTTTTTTTTTTGTAAAAAATCTGTCAATTCAATTTCTTAAAAATGTTAACAAATGTTGAAAACAATATTTCTTATAAGATAAAAATAATTTGAAGCCAATATTTAAAATTTTTGAAAAGATATTTGAATCGAAAATCAATTTTTACCAACTTTTATACATTTTTTTTAGGTTTTTTTTTTTGTAAAAAAAACTGTCAATTCGATTTTTCTCAAAATTTTTCTAATGTTGAAAACAATATTTTTTATAAAAACAAATTAGTAAGAAGCTATTATGTCAAAGTGTTTAAAAGATATTTGAATCGAAAATCATTTTTTACCAACTTTTGTTATTTTTTTTTCGGTTTTTATTTTTTTGTAAAAAAAAAACTGTCAATAAGATTTTTCTCAAAATTTTATCAGATGTCAAAAACATTATTCGTCGTTGCACAAAATTGGTTTTAGAGATGAAATCATATTTCAGTCGTAAAATTTTGGAGGTTACAAATTTTTTTTTTTAGTTTTTTTGATTTATAAAAAAACCGTTATATTGATTTTTTTCAAAAAATATACCTGTTTTGTATAACGTTACAATATATTATATAAAATTTAATTCAAGTTTTGGTTCGTAAGATATTTAGGGTTAACCAAAGTGTTCACCTTTTTTTCAAACTGCTATGGTAAAAAAAACACCCACGCAATTTTCTTCAGAGCCCTTTCTGCATCTTTCTGCCTTATTATCTGTATAACAAAATTAATTTAAATTCGATATCTCTTCTGGTTCTTGAGCTATATGGACGACGAAAAAACGACGCGAACTTACGGACCTACGTACACACGCACGCACAGACATTTTTCTAAAAATCTTTTATTTCGATTCTAGGGACCTTGAAACGTCGAGAAATGTCGAAATTTTCAATTTGACAAATCGGACCCATTACAATAACTTCCTATGGGAAGTTAAAAATAAGTTATATAAGTTGTTTGAGTAGCAAAAGCCTTTAGGAACCTTGAGAATTGAAATTGAGAAAACATGTCGCTGTCAAGAAATGTCTTCTATACGTTTTGAATATTGGGCTGGTTCCGATGAAATGGACCTTAGTGACGAAGGTTAAGCTCCAGCTCATCTTCAACTCAATAAAAAACAAAAAGTCAACAGGTGTCGATGGTATATCCAACGTTGTGCTAAGACATTTACCGACATTTATGCCACACTCTTCAATAATGCACTGAATAATGCATATTATCCAATACAATGGAAGACCGCTGTGGTTCATCCTCTCCCGCAAAAGGTAAAGGACAACTCCAGCCTGTGAAATCTTCGGTCGATAAGTCTTCTTCCGGCCATCAGCAAGGTTTTCGAAAAGATCATCAATAGGGCTCTGACTAAGCGGGCTGCGGACAACAAAATTATTCCGGATAAACAGTTCGGGTTCAAGGCGGGTCATGACACAATTCATGCTGCGTCTAAACTCCTTTTTTATATCCAATGGAATAAATCAAAACAACAATTCACAGGTGCTGTTCTGGTTGATTTGGAAAAGGCCTTTGACACCGTATGGTTAGAGGGTCTTTACCTAAAACTGAGCATGCTTGGCATTGGCAAGCTGTTGTTGTATATACTTTATGATATGTTTAATGGTAGAAAGTTTGTTGTCAAAAGTGGCAATGTAACTTCTACCACAACATTCTTAATTAAAAATGGTCTTCAACAGGGAGCTATGAATTCGCCGATTCTCTTCAGCATTTACACCAGCGATCTGATAGATAGTCTTAAAAAGCCAATTGCGTACGCCGACGATCTAAACTGGAAACTGATAAATATGTCCAGAAGTCGGAGACAATTCTATTTCGGACGGAAGCAGTTACCTTTCTTACAACAAGCAATATGATACTTGTACATTTTCCAATACAAACATTTCTCCTGATTATGTTTGTAATATGATGGACTTGATATTGATATACCATGTTATTTGATGTTTGATATTAATTTATTTATACAATTGTACATCAAGAAAAACTTATAATAAGTACAGGATATATTACATTAAATTTATTAATTATAAACAAGAATATGAAATTTGAACACATAGCTTAAAAGCTTAAAAAATTAATTCAAAAATAAATCAAAATGAGTGTATTATTACTGTATTTCAGTTCAAGTTCGAGAAATATTCAAAACAAATATTTTGAAACTTTCTGTTTTCGATTCTAGAACACATATGTACTTATATGACACGGAAGATTATCCCACAGTCCGGCAGCATGATATGGCGCGATGTCAACAACGTATGGGATGGACAATAAGATAAAACTACTTGAGAAACAATAATTAAGTCTATTTTATAGATTACTAGGAGTCTTTTTAACAATCAAATTGAAAAGGAAGATACAACACCGATACTTGAAGAAAGCTCTCAGGTTACAATCAGGGCCGTCTTTACCCTTTTGGAAGCCCTGGGCACTTTTCGAAAATGGGGCCCCTTTATGATTATATAAAAATGTTATGTTATGTAATAAAGGCATACAGAAAAAATCACATAGCTTTTTGTTTTTGAAATAAATACATTTTTTTTAATTCATTAAAAAGATAATTAGTTATTGCAGCATTTAAAACACAAACATGAACAAATTAAAAATAAAAACAAAAAATAAATATTTCATATAAAAATTCAAAATAAAATAAGCAAAATTTAATGAAGGGGTCTTTTTCTTGATTTGAGAATAGCAAAATCATTGATTACATCATTGAAATCTATGCCTCTGAGGATGTCGCTTTCTTGACATCAGCGACAAACATGTCAATCTTTCTTGAATCATTGTAGCTCTGAGTTCGTTTTTGATTCTTTTTACTTTAGAGAAGGAACGTTCCGCACTGCAATTGGTCAACATCATACTGAAGAAAATTCTCAGTGTAATTTCAACATTTAAAAATTTATATTCAATTTCATTAGTTTTTAAAAAATTATAAAGCTCTACAATGTTGTCAGTTTTTTCATTTTCGTGTCAACTAGTTTTGAAGTAGTCTCCATACACATTTTCGGTGTAAAATTCAGCAAAAGATTTGCAGTTCTCTTTAAGTCTTCTGAATTCAGATTTTTTAATCGAAAAAAAGTCAAAACGTTGACCAATCTTCGTCTGTTTCAAATGAACGCTTAGTGTGTCGACAATGGTAAGAAGGGTTTCAATTTTAAATCCTTCTTTCCCAGTCAGAATTACTAAGGGTACAGAGCCCTCAAAAAAAGTATGACGTGAGCTTCTGCACCCCATCCTTTCAGAAAGGTCCTTATATTCGGAATCCGGGCTTTTGTCTGGCTGATGAATCAAAGTTATCAAAATTGTCCCTCAACCCAATTATAAATTTATCTATTGCACTCAGCAAATATCAACTTCTCGTGAATTTGATGCTTTGTCTGATTCCATCCAAAGAATTGTTTCTTCATGGCTTCAACATTCGGGCCAGTCAACACCAGATGGAGTTTGTGCTGAGATCTTCGCTGAGTTAAACCACCTAACTCAGCTGGTCAACGAGCCAACTTGAATATCGGACGTGGTAGGTCGAGCCGAAAACACTCTTGACCTGTTTCTTACCTCTGACCCTGATAAGTACACTGTTAGTGTTCTATCTCCTCTAGGCACATCTCACCATTGTGTTATATCAGCAAATTTCTCGTGTAAAAATTCTCCAGTTAAAGAAAGAGCTCCTAAGAGAACCGTTTGGCAATACGAGGAAGCCAACTGGGACGGTCTCAATAATTACTTCAGGATCTTTAACTGGTCACTATGCTTCCTCGATAGTGACGTTGACGCCAGCGCTGATATGATCACAAGTTTGATTCTCCTGGGAATGAGAACTTTTATACCGAATAGGGTTAAAAGCATCAGACCTAAGGAAAACGCATGGTTCGATGCGAGCTGTAAAGAGATTATTAGGGTTAAGAAGGTTAGTTTCAGTTGTTTTAAAGCCAATCCAACTGAGGAAAACCGGAATAAGTTCAAGCAAGCCAGGAAGGCCTGCAACGCCCATATTCGACGGACCAAATTTTTACATGACCAAAAATTACGGCAAAAAATACTGCAATGTCCCAAAGGCAGTAAAAATTTTTGGTCATTTGTAAAAAATATGAGGAATTCTTCCTCTTCCTCGGTTCCTACGCTCGTTGTGAATGACACTCCATTTGTTAGCACTTTAGAGAAAGCAGATCTCTTTGCTAGGCAGTTGGCCGCCAATTCAACTATGCCAGTGAGTGTTATGACTCCGCCTGTACTTGAGCGAGTTAATGATTCTATGGGGCAAATCTTTTTTCGCACTCGTACTGTAGCGAGAGTTCTAAAAGATCTTAACATACACAAATCTGCTGGTCCGGATGGTATCCCCGCTACTGTTCTGAAGAGGTGTTCTTCATCGCTGGAAATGCTGATTAATTATCAGCTCAAGAAATATCTCGAAGATTGCAAGCTTCTAAATGACTGACAAAACGGCTTTCGTAGCAATAGGTCCACTGGTGATCTTATGGTTCATCTCACCGAACAGTGGAACAAATCTTTACATAGTTTTTGAGAAAGTAAGATTATTGCACTTGATATTTCAAAAGCATTTAATTGGGTTTGGCATCAGACTGTCTTATCGAAAATGCGTGCTTTCGGTTTTCATGAATCCCTCCTTCATTGGATTAGTAATTACCTTTCGAATCGTTCAATACAAGTTGTATTGGATGGATTGAAGTCCGAAAACCACAAAATAAATGCTGGTGTGCCCCAGGGCTCTGTTCTATCTCCAACACTCTTTCTCATTTTTATTAATGATCTCCTGTCTGCAACATCTAATCCAATACATTGTTTCGCTGACGATAGTATTCTTAGCTTTTCATATTCGTTTTTAGATTCACACCCCTCTTCTTCGGATGTGGAACTGCAACGACAAAATATGATAAGCTCATTAAATTCCGACCTAAACAGCATTGTAAAATGGGGAATAAGAAACCGCGTGGAATTTAATGCTTCAAAAACGCAATGCTGTCTTGTATCGTTAAAGCGAAGTAAACCCCCCTTGCCATTATCCATAAATGGCACTTGCATCGAAGAAACTGAACATCTGGATATTCTTGGTATGTGCATCACCATCCACCTTTTGTGGAACGATCACATACGCGATGTTGCCAAAAATGCCGCAAGATGTTTGGGTTTTCTTAGGCGATGCAAGAAGTTTTTCTCCCCCTCTGATCTGGCTGTTATTTACAAGACTTATATACGTCCAAAGCTTGAGTATAACTCCCATATCTGGGCTGGTGCTCCTGCAACTTACTTAAGCCTCTTGGATAGTATTGAACGTAGAGCATTTAGATTGATTGCTGATATTACAATCATAAGATCATTTACGTCACTTGAACATCGTCGAAATGTTTCTTGTCTCACCCTGTTTTACCGTTATTTTAATGGTTTATGCTCTAGAGAAATAGCCAGTTGCATTCCTCCCCTTAAACAGTTCAACCGTAATACTCGCGCTTCTAGGAATGCTCATCAATATACCCTCGAGCCCATCTCCGATCGTACTGTCAAGTACAGAGATTCGTTCTTTAGCCGTACAATGCGAATGTGTAATGACTTGCCACTCTCTGTCTTTCCCAGGTATTGCAATATTCAGGAATTCAAAACCACTGTGCACCGACATCTCCTTTCAACCCCTCTCTCCCTTTCCTAGTGCTCACACTGTGTCTACATAATAAGGGTAATATATCCCCTTGAGTGTGTGCTTATTATAAAAAAAAAAAAAATGTATTGCAACATCCAGGGTAATATTTTGGTTTTGAATTAAAATATGTACTTGTTTTATTAATTCTTTGCAATATAGAGTTCCAAAGTTCTGTAAGTATGGTAAATTCAAGCTTGGACATTTTTTCTCTGGCCTCTCGTGCCTGTCCTTAATCGTTCTGTGTAGACATCAAAGCTTCTTCAATTTCTTGATGACCTTTATGTTATGCGCTTACTGCATCAGCTCAGGCTGACCATCTTGTTTGAGAAAGACTTTTTAAAACTTTTTTTGGACCTAAATGAGCAGTCAACACACTCCATCGATGAGAAGATACCGAAAAGAAGTTATACAATTTTTGAATAATGTCAAAGAATTTGGTTGCTTCTAAGACACACCCAGCGGCATGCACTCCTACCAAGTTAATTGAGTACCCTGCATATGGTACAAAAGTGGCGAATTTACATTTTTTTTTATTCTTGCCTGCAGACCAGAAAACCTTCCTGAAATCTGTTATCAATCTGTTATCAAAATGTCATGATCCTTCAAAAACTTCAGTATGGTTTTCGCTAAATAATCAGATCTATGTTCGTTAATTGGAAGCTAAGTTTGGACTAAGTTTGGATTTTGAAAATGAACAATGAATAAGTAAAAATTAAGAGATCGTAACTATACGTTGCTTGCTTTGTTTTATTAAGAGTAGATCTGTTCTGAATTTCCATACAAACTAACATCATAAATTGGTGTATCATTAGAAATTCCTTAATCATAATAGAATAGCTTCACTTTTTTGGATTTCCGAAAAAATAAAAATTTTATATGTAATTTGACATATTTTCTTGACGGAAATCTATAAAAGTGAAACTCACAATAAGTCTGAACACATACGAATACAATGATGTTTGTTATTCATAAATGAAAATGTTCCTCATATTATAATTTCACATTGTAGCTGCATTAATTGAGATTTCATGTTTGTGTCCACATTCCGTTAAATCCACGGCACTTTATTGCTGAAAAATTAAATGAAAAGTCTATTTGTCTAAAATATGCAATTACTATGGGAAATTGTTATATATTCTATGGTCATGGGTAATGCCGAATTTTATTCATGAAATCATAATGTGAAACCATTTTTTGACTATGTAAGTCCCCTTTTCAGTAAGGTGTAGATAAGTGTAGGGATTTATGCATTGATTATTAATTACTTGCAGACGTTTCTCCTGCAATTGAAGTGAAATACGATGTCAGTTTTGGTAATTTTTCAATTAATTCTTTCTGTTGTTTAGATTTCTTCCTTTTCCCGGATCCACATATGTACACATAATTTCGCAGGGAATGTGATTTAAATTGTTCAGCAAGGAAAGTACGAATTCTGATCATTCATTATGCATATAAAATTGTATCGAAATATTTTTTTTTCTTGAAAATAGACCAATAGAGGTTAAGTAATGTTTCAGCAATGTGGGGGCCCCTGGTGATTGCGGTAAAGAGGGGTCTGGTTACAGTTAAAAAGTGTACGGCCCTGGAATGAAACATGATCAAATCTATGTAGGCCGAAAAATAAACTGCTCAGGATTTGAAATATTATTTCTTTCAGTAAAGATTATTCCTTTTTAAGCACTTTCTTAAGAAAGCTTTGTAAACTTATTACCTTGGTGTCAACAGGATTTAAAATAGGAATAAATTTGGGAATTTTCTATTCGCTTGAAAAATATTCAAGCTGCAGACAAGATTTAAACAATGATTGTACAAATCTTAAACCTGATCTTCTAAGATGTTTTAAATACAAGTTTTTCAGTTTGCCAAGAATCACTGACTTTCGGGTTTTCAAAGAAATCAAAACGTCCTTTATGTCGTCAGTTGTAATTGGATCTATATCATTATTAGCAGCACTACTGTTGACCAAATTAATTGAGTTTGAAACTTAAGAATCAACAGAAATTCTACTTGTAGTACTGCTAGCTATGAATTGATTAAAACCAAATGTTTCAGTCTATGCATTTTAATTTCTACTGCCCGACATCAAGGCAATACCGTCTTTTAAATAATTTATACTACATTTCAAAAACGTTGCTTATCATGTCCATGTTTTAAAAAATGTTCAGCAAACAAACGTTAAACGTAATTATAGACAATCTAAAATCGATTTTGGAAAGTTAATTCAGTATTAAACGTTGGAGAGAGACCCTTCAAAAGCTTATAGTTTATTTTTGAATCGTTTTAAACAGCTAATAAACAATTCGTTCTATTTCATAAAAAAAGGACTAATATAAAATTAAAGCCATGTATAAATAATTTGCTCTTAAAATCTATACATTTTAAAAATAAATTATAAAAAAATGTCGAAAACATCAGCTTAATACAAATCTAAAATTACGCTTTAAAAAAATTAGCAAGGAAGTTAATAATAAAATTATTAACAACAAAATAATAAATGCCAAGAATAATCCAAGAGAAGAATGGAAAGTCGTAAATGAAATTATAAACAGAAAAGAAAATAGTCAGTCTAATTCTATGAAAGTTGAATATGGAGATACATGTATCTCAAATTCAAAAGAAATTGCAAATCTATTCAACAATTATTTTACTAATGTTGGTAAAACTTCTTTTCATAGTGAAAATAGTTTCGTCTTCGAAACAATAAATGGCCTTGAAGTACTGAAAACTATAAATACACTGAATAAATCAACCTGAGTTGGCGTTGATGGCGTTTCTAATACATTGCTAAAAAAACTGCTTTATATTTAGTGGATGTTTTGACACATATTTTTAATAAAAGTGTTTTTTCAGGTGTCTTCCGAAATGACTTCAAATCTGCTTGTGTTATACCCATTTTCAAAAAAGGGAGCAAAAAGGATGTAAAGAACTACAGACCTATTTAATTATTACCATCAATTTCAAAAATGTTTAAAAAAATTATAAAAAGTAGAATCTTACGATATCTCACAAGCAAGAATTACTTTAGCCCCTCGCAATTTGAATTTAGATCGGAAATGTCAACAGAAGATGCTTTATTAAATTTCTGCTGTTCAATACAACAAGGAGTAGACAAACAAATGAAATGTGCTGCGCTTTTTGATGACATTACAAAAGCCTTTGATATGGTCAGTCACTCTATCCTTTTGAAAAAATTGCATGATGTTGGTTACCGAAGATTCATCTACAATTGGTTTGAATCCTTCCTGTGTAAAAGGTCTCAGATAGTCAAAGTAGGTAAAGTTCTAAGTGATTCCATGGATATTAACTTGGGTGTCCCACAAGGGTCCGTTCTTGGGCTCATTCTTTTCTTGGTTTATATAAATTCCATCTTCAATCTGCCATTTTTAGGGAAAGTTAAGGCATTTGCTGATGATATAGCAATTTGATACAATTAACTTAGTCCATTAAATTTGGTTTCGGACCATAAACTATTAGTCAGTAAAAAATCCAAACTTATGATGTTCAGCAACGCACTAAATAACATAAAATTATTGTTCCATGCTCCGTCTTGTTCTAGTTTTAAACTCTTCAATAGCAAATGTCTAGTATCTCATTTAATAAATACCTTCAATTCTGAAGCAAACTGCTGCAGTACATGCTTCAATATAGAAATAGTGAAAGATTTTAAGTATTTAGGTGTCAAAATTGACCAACATTTAAAATGGACTGAGCACATTATGGATTTTAAGCAATATCTTCTTTCAACCGTAAGATGCTTTTATCGGTTAAAAAAATATTGTTCATTCTCCACGTTAAAAAAGGTTTACTATGGTATTTTCCACTCGAAGATACAATATGGTATCAGTTAACAGTTCTTCAAAAAAGTGTTCTAAGAAAAATATGCAACGCTGCCCGCCTCACTCACTCTGCAGATTTATTTAGACAAACAGGTATTTTACCAGTAAGACACTTGTTTTATTTTAAGATTTTGAAAATATTTTGTATGAGGAGTGGTTATTTGGAAAGCCCTATGACCAATACATATAATATGAGAAATTCTAACTCGGTACGATCAAACATTTTTCAAACTACACTTTTTAGGAATTCTTACACTATTGTGTCTCGCAAATTATACAACAGTCTTCTGAATTACGAAGCATTAGAAACCCTCCACACTTCTAAAAATCAGTTAAATTATGGCTTCTTAACATACTTATAACATTGAATCTTTGTTAAACTACGATAATATTTTTTTTTTTTTTTTTTTTATAATTAGCAAACACTAAAAGGGTTTTTTATACCTTTAATATGCCAAAGACACAGTGTGAGCATTAGGAAAAGAGGGAAGGGTTGGATAGGAGGTGTCGGTGTACATTGGTTTTAAATTTCTGAACATTGCAATGACAGGGAAAGATAGAGCGTGGCAAGGCGTTCCACATTCGCGTAGTACGGCTAAAAAAAGAATCTCTGTATATCATAGTACGTCCGAAGTTGGGCTCAAGGGTAAACTGATGGGCATTCCTAGAAGCGCGGGTATTACGGTTAAATTGTTTAAGGGGAGGAATGCAACTGGCTATTTCACTTGAGCATAGTCCGTTAAAATAACGGTAAAAAAGGGTGAGGCAAGAAACCTTGCTTTGTAGATTGTAGCCAGATCAGACGGAGGAAAAAAATGTCTTGCAACGTCTCAAAAAACCTAGACATCTTGCGGCATTTTTGGCAACATCGCGTATGTGATCGCTCCACAAAAGGTGGTTGCTGATGCACATTCCGAGGATGTCAAGATTTTCTGTTTCGTTAATGCAAGTGCCACTCATAGATAGTGGCAAAGACGGTTTATCTCGCTTTAACGAAGCAAGACAGCATTGCGTTTTCGAAGCATTAAATTCCACACGATTTTTTATTCCCCATTGTACAATGCTGTGTAGGTCGGAATTTAATGAGCTAA